>NC_051186.1:82205368-82505368 GCF_013339695.2 Rhipicephalus sanguineus
GATGCGAGCACCTGCGAGCCGACATCAACGCGGCGGATTTATGTACACAACCTACGTCACGAGTTGTGTGGGCTGGTTGCTGGTTGTGCCCTTGAGCTTGTGCGCTTGTGCTACCTGCCATTTCTTCCTCCGTGCCTGCGCTTTGCGTGTGCTGGTTTTGCTCCCTTCCGCTGTTCGCTCGTTGTGCCATTGGCAGATGTTATGGCCCGCTCACGTAAGCGGCAAGCCTGCCGCAACGGCGTGGTGTTGCAGAACATCGGCCGTCGCCGCACGTGCGAGGCTGTCCAACATGCACTGCAAGCTTCTCTGGCGAGGCATTCGCGCCTCCGAAAAACATGGCCGCACTGCCCAAAAGCGTTGTGCTCCACCTTCGAATCTAGCAAGTGGCCGCCGTGCACTCTGTAGCTTGTAAGCTCCGAACTGATGCTTCCATTTGCTTTAGATTCATGTCCTTAAGCTTCGACAGCATGTATTCGTCCCAATTCTGTGCCGTTTTTGAGAGCCATAGTCAAATAATCGATGCTGAAGGGTTAACGAGTCGAAATGGGCGCTTACGAATGCTCGGAGGACATAGATTACGCGTTTGTTAGTTGTTTCTAATCCTCCATAGCTGGCGCCACTTGACCTAGTGCCACCTTGGGGACACTTTATTTGGTTTTACGCGATGCCTTTTTTAATGCCGGACAGACTAAAATGCTCTATTGACTGCTCGAACCATGCCTGGCAACAACACGGACGACGTCTGCACTTCTAGCATGAAAAACGAGGATCAAAAAGCAAGCAGCTCGAAGCGTCCTGCGTCAGACGAACTGGCGTAGCAGATGAACCGTAAGTGCGGCGCCCGCCGCACCCGCTCTCGCTTGTCGCCTACGTCACAATTTTGCGTGGTCATGTGGCCAGCTGTGTTTACCCGTCCTCCGGAAGTAGTGCTGCCTAGCTCGGTGCTCTTTGGAACCGAAACTGCGACTGGGCGCTCTAAAAACGTTTCTAAATAAATAACCGTCACGCACTCGCACAAACGAGGTTTGCAGCCGTGATAAGTGGATCATAAGCTATCTATTGCAACAAAAAAAACAAGGTGCAACATTTTTGTGTCAGTGCTCCTTTAAACCCGATCACGAGCTGCTATGGCATTAAATGCCATAGTGGCTTGTGAACAAGTAATCATTGAATAAATACGAATTCGGTGTTTCAGCTCACATTGCTCACGATAGCATGTTCTGACTGCATGTATCGGCACGTGATAACTCGCATGTCGCTTAAATGCTACATCCGGTATACATCCGCTCGGTAATACCTACACTGACTGCATCATTCCTTTCACATTTCATGCGTGGAGATACATGCAGGTACATTCAGACATATGTAATATTAAGGATTTCAATAATAGTCAACCAGCGGCAGCGCGTTTTTTTCGTTTGGTGCTCCCACGGCGCCAACGAGCAGCGAGCGACAGGAACAGCCGGCGGGCTCGCCGTACACACTTTTTCTATAGTGCTTCGCGCGCCCGCCGAGGGTTCTAGGGATTGCTTGAAAAAGGTCTATTCGTTATGTCCGTGTTCATGATATCGAGGTTTGAGTGTATGTTCATTTAACCTTGAAGTGGGGCTTCGTGGCAGTGCAGATTTTTACTGGATGGGTGTTTTCACGGCATAACACCTGTTCGGCAGTGAAACCACCTTTACAGGGGGGTTACATACAGTCTAATATACGCCTATTCGCTCATTTTGAATAATTTAAATTCGTGTCGAAGCGAATTTGAATGCTGTCATATTCGTTCAAATATTCGAAGTGCTCAAATATTCACACATGCCTACTCATAATTAAACAGAACATGTCTTCCTGGTTGCGCCAGGTTCCATTTAACAAGAGTTTGTTGTAGAAGAAGCGAGATGCAACACAAAAGGGACAACATTTGCATCACCTGTTATGCAGCACGAAGCTACAAGGAGAGTTGATACACATTTCTTAGAAGGGCAGTACCCTCTCAGAAGGAAAGTTCTTCCAGTTCAGGAACAAAATGAATTTTTCATCAACTGCGACTCTACTTTTGAGAAATCCTTTGCAGTTTCCTTTGTACACTTCCTTGGTAGCTTCATGCTACCAATCATTAGATATTTTTGTTTTCTTTCACAAACCTTCCTCCACCTTTTGGCCTTGGGCAGATCTGATTTGCCAGGATGTGGCATATTTACTAATACTATGTTGAAGTTTCGGTGAATTTGGAATTCGCACTGTATACATGGATGCTCCCTTCGACGCAGGTCGTTCGTGTTCACGCCGGACGTTCCGATTCGGATAGACTACCACGGCAAGAGGGTAGCCATGGAACAGGTGAGCTTGGACTTCTTTGGCATGCTGTGTTAACTCTCATATCTCATTGTCTTGAGCATAACGTGCTTGCAAAATATCTATTATAATTAAAATGCAATCCTAATATCTCCATGTAATCCACTTCATAACAGTGTAATCCAGCTCAAGCAACTCGCTCTTGAACGCAGCTCAACCTTCTAGCTTAAAAAAAGACTAACGGCGTTCCCACACTTTGTGCGCGCCCTCTGCAATCATGCAGTTTTTAAAGTTAAATTTGTCATGTCTGTTGGCTTTATTTAAGGATATTTCAGCCATACACTTGTGCGATTGCAGTACCTTTCCAAGCAGTCTTTCATGAAGTTTTCATGCATTGTTTCTTACTGCTTAACCTGCAACCATCTTTTTTTTTTTTCTTTCCTTAGGGAGCGCTGGCAGGCCTCTTGATGGGTCTTGGTCAACTGAACTGTCTCGAGATCACCTTGAAGAAGCTACAAACGAGGCAGGGGTAAGCTCTGGCTGTTCTTCACCCACACCTTTTTTCCTTTGTTGAAAAAAGAAAAATGACACATCTGTCTGTGGGGTTCCTGACAGTCGTTATCGAATAATGCAACTTGCTGGCAACAGCATTTTGTTGACTGAGGTTGCAGTTCCTGTACAAACATAAGTACACCTTCGTGTACTTAGATTTGGATGAATATTAGGGGATCAACATTAACATCTTGCGGGGTGCCACTTAGGCCCACCCAATCGAAAATTTTTAGTTTTTCCACCTTTCTTGCATCTCGTAGAATTGCAGTGGAGCATACAGCAACAGTATGGGACTAAGAATTTTCAATGCTTGAGCAGCATATGTGAAGTTTAAAGGATGTGAACTCCATGCAAGAACTACAGTAGACTCTCAGCAAACAGAAATCTTTTAATTAAATGGGATTGCTCCTTACACGGAACAACCGCCTCTAATATGATTGATTTCGTACTTTGCACCCCTGTTCATTTCTCAGTAAATGGAACTCCTGTTAGTGGAATCATATTTTGTTGGTCCCTTCAGGTTCTTAATGAGAGTCTACTGCATATACAAAAACCTCGTATGTATTGGAACTTCTGCTACTAACTGGTTAGTGTGCAATACTTCGAAAGCATCTGTCCAGCCAGTTTCAAAATATCGCTGATGTGAAACTTTGTAAAAAGAAAAATGTAAACACTTTACATGGCAACGTAGAGACACTTGAGAGTGAACCCCAGCTTTGTTTTACCAAAGGCACCTGCAGGATTCGGCGGAATATAACTCCTGGGCTGCATGATTCCATGAGAGCAAATGATTACTTGTGGAACAAGTTTTTGTTCTTTATCTCATTCTGCTTGCTCTTGTTCTACAAGGAATCTTGCGGAACAAGAGAAAGCAGAAGAAAAGGTCGTTCCTGATCAGTTCAGAATTCGGCTTTAGTGTCAAAGGGAGATGGCCATGTTTTTGGCCATTCCTGCCCTCCCCTTTTTTACATACATCTTTAGATGTCTCGCCTTCTACCTGTGTTAAAACTCCGTTGCTTTTACCAGTGCATCAGATGCCAAATGTAGTTGCTGCACCCTTCTGTTTTTCAATCCCTGGTTCAACTTTCGATTGCAGGTTGCTGGGCTTCGACAAGCTGCTCGCCTTCGCGTTGAACGAGTGGCTCAACGACATCAAGAAGAACCAGGTGCCGAGCGTGCTCGGCGGAGTGGGGCCCATGCACTCGTTTGTGCAGCTCTGTGAGTTACGCGCAACTTGCTGTTAGCTGGCTCTCACATGCAGTGTACTTCTAAGGTGCAAATAGGCAAAAGGCAGCAACTACACTTAAACCTCGTTACAGTTGAACCCCCTTCTTATCAGAGACAATTACCAGGGAGAGTTCTTGTCTCTTACATGAGGAGTCTCTTATAAGCAAGGTACCTCATGTTTTTATGTTCTGATCAACCACTATTTCGATGTAGGCACACGCTTGTGTCTTTTATACCCAGGTGTCTGCTACATCAGTGGAAATCCAAAAAAGGCAGAACTTCAGGGGAAGATGGCAGCTTGAAGAAAGTAAAAATTTGTGGACACCAAGTGTGGCTGGAGTCAAGGTTTGGCAAGTGGACATGCTTTCTTCAAGGCTGCAGCCTTGAAGAAAGCATGTCCGCTTGTAAAAACCTCGGCTCCAGTTGCACTCGGTGTACACGAATTTTTCATCCGTAACATCAGTGTATCTTATAAAGGGGTTCAACTGTATAACGAAGTCAGTAAAGTGGGCAATTTACTTTGTTATATCGAAATTTTGTTAAATTGAAATTCGACCTTTTAAGCAAAATATAGTCACTAAAGGCTGCCTTTATTTTTGCGCGGGAAGCGCCGGGAGAATGTTTGAATAATTCAGCAGTACAAGAAGCTAACTTCAGTAACGCGAAAAAAAACCAAAAAAAAAACGGGATTTTCTTGAACCTAAGACCTGGCAACCGTGCCCACCCAACATTGTGCCCACCTGATTCATGCAGTCAGTGGCCTGCGGGACCTGGTGTGGATGCCCGTGGAACAGTACCGGCGGGACGGACGCATCGTGCGAGGCTTGCAGCGTGGAGCCAACTCCTTCACCATCTCGACTGCCATGGCCTGCCTCGAGCTCACAAACAAGCTCGTCCAGACCGTGCAGGTCAGCACCAGCGAGTTTTGCTGCATTGCCTGTTACGCGTCCCTAGTCACGCTTGTAAAAAAAAAATATAGAACGAGGGGTTCTTCATTCATAAAGTAACTTCAAACGGCTGAGCATAACTCTGAAGTTGGCCATTGTACCAACAGGAGGAGCATTGCACAAATCGTTTGAACATGAGACATAAATGCAGTGTCTAGTCAGTGGGGCCCCATGCATCCATGGTGTAGTGATTATAGTTTCGGGCTTCTCTGCTGGATGTCTTGATTTCTGGCTGAAAAAAAATGCACACTCGCTAACGAAAAGAACACAAAGCAACGGAACTGACGTTTCGTCACCCAATACAGGTGCACTGTGAACAAGGCACTCATATTGAGTGTCGAAACCTCAATTGTGTTATCTTGTGGTTTTTTTTAGAGCTGTGCGAATAGCAAAATTTTGGGTGCGAAGCGAATTTGAATAATAAAGATTGAGTGCGAATCGAATCGAATAATTGCGAATAATTTTCGAATATTTCTCAAACATTTTTCGAATAATGCGAAGTGAAATTACAGAAAAAGTTGCAGAGAATCCCTAAGTATGTTCTTGTGAGATAGCAACATGAAAGTGTTTCTTTTCGCTAGGTTGATGAAGCACTGGTGGGGTCATATTTCATAGTTGTCTTTCTTATCAAGAGTGAGGCAATGTAGAGGCCGAATTGTATTTATGTACATGATTTGGTGCTACCAAAGTGTTGCCGACAACACTTTACACGTGATAGGCAGAGATGCCATTTCCTCAGCCTCTCCTCTTCTTTCAAATTCTGTGGAAGCCCAACTGATGTGGTGGACAAGGGTGTGCTCCCTTCAAGTCCGGACTTCCAAATCTGCCTACGACGTCGATATAAAGAACATCTGAAATTTTGGATGCTAAAAAGCTTCGGCGTCCGATTTTTGGGACTTCCTGCCCAAATTTCAGGTCCAAAATTGCATTAATTGAGCACCCAACTCTGCCACGTCTTTCATCTCCATATTGGAACCAACGTTTTCTTTAGTTAATACATTTGCGACCGTAGCGGAGCTTGAAAGGCAGCTTTGCCGCAATACGGGGGTGTGATGAGGTGAAGCATATTGAAAATCTAGGGACCACTTCCAAATGGACGTTGACTGTCTCTCGGCTAAGTTCGACCATAACGGACCTTGAAAGGCAGCTTTGCCGCAATACGGGGGTGTAATGAAGTGAAGCATATTGAAAATCTAGGGACCACTTTCAACCGGACTTTGTCTCTTGGCAAAGTTCGACCGTAACGGAGCTTGAAAGGCAGCTTTGCCGCAACACGAGAATGTAATGAGGTGAAGCATATTGAAAATCTAGGGACCACTTTCAACCGGACTTTGTCTCTTGGCAAAGTTCGACCGTAACGGAGCTTGAAAGGCAGCTTTGCCGCAATACGGGGGTGTGATGAGGTGAAGCATATTGAAAATCTGAAGGGGTCATTTTTAATAGGACGTTGACTGCATTTGTCTTTGGGAATTTCGAATAGTTCGAATAGTAAAATTTCAGTGCGAATCGAATCGAATAGCAAACACTATTCGAAAAATATTCGAAATTTCGAATATTCGCACACCCCTAGTTTTTTAGTTGGCGAGTGTATGTTTTCTTCAGCCATGCTCTTTCCTGGCCAGACGAGTTTTCGTCAAAACCTAGACTTTATGTCGAAAATCTGTGGAAGTCCTTTCTAATGCATAGCATTATGTGTTTCTTTAATTTGAGCTTTTTATGTTTCATTTGTTTGTCTGTTTTTTCTTTACATTAGTGGGGGCTGATATCTCAGATGGGCAGCTTGTGCATGCTTTTCACTCGCAATGAGTCTTAACTCTTATGCATTAATAACCGTCTTCACGCAAATGGGAGTGAAAAGTAAAAAGCTGTGGTCGCTAGGATTTATATTTGTGATTGTGCAGTCAGTATCAGGTAACAAATTTTGTTTTCAATTATGTAAACTAGTTTCTGTTTACTGAATTGGGACGATGCAACGCTCAGCTTACCTCAAAGTCATGTTTGTATGTGAGCTTAGCGCTGTGGAAGTTTTTCAGGATGCCAGTTATACTCTGTTTAATATTTAGCTTGCAGCGCTAGCAGTGCAGCGTGCAAGACTAGAAAGACTTCTTGCACTAAATGAAATACTAGTTTGTGTTTTAACCAGCCAGAACTGTGTCTTTTTCGTTACTTACCTTGAGTGAAAAATGAAAATGTCTTGTGTGTCAAAAATAACTTATAAGTGACCTCCAATACACGGTTAAAACATTATTCTAGATCCATTAGCATTTCATTGTCTTCCATTTGTAGCCCATCGTGGTACCTCACACACAGGATTGAGACAATGAAAGCCGACCACAAGACATACCGAGTCATACATTTTGATGGCTGAACGTGTTGCATAGCTTCTACGGTATTGCATGCTACGTATAAAATTCAGTACTTAACGCAGTGTAGTGACTAAGCACACTCTTCAATCAATGCAGGGTGTCGCTGAGCTGGCATATGACATGCTGTCGCCAGGCCCCAGCATGCACATAGAAGCTCAGAACCGACGCCACCGAGCTATCCCCAACAACCTGCCTGTCGACATTCGAGACGGCGTCAACAACGCCTACCAAGTGGTTGCAGAGGTCAGTGATGTTTGATGAGAAGCGTGTTATTATACTGTCACATTGTTACGACTGTGAAGAGTGCAGCAGCCTGAAGTATAACGTAAAGATAAACTCTTCATTAGGCAAACTTCTGCTGAGAAAAAGAAGGGATATTGTCTGCATATACACTCAAACCTTGATACAGCGAACACGGATATAACGAATTATCGGTTATAACGAAGTAAATGAAGAATAGTCTTGTCATAGATAGTGCTAAAAATAAACATTTATAACGAATTTTCGGATATAACGAAGTTATTTTCGTGGCAGGTGTGACTGTTATAATGAGGTTTGAGTGTAACGCCAGTGGTGAGCACGGTCATTGGTTGTCTCGTACCCCTGTCACATGGGTGCACTTGGAAAGCCAATTGCACATCTCGGTCAACTCAAAGGAGTTTTAACGCGATAGCGTTAGAGAGCTTGTGTCGCAGAAATTCCGCTGTCGGCGTCGGTGTCGGCACCATTGGTTGTGAGCGAAAAATCGTCCGTGAGCGAAAAATCGAGAAAGAAGCAAATAAAATAAAGAATAAAAACTTCGGTCCCATTGACGATCGAACCCGGGCCGTTCGCGTGGCAAGCAGGTGTCCTACCACTAAGCCACGATGTTACTTGCAGCTGCTTCGGAAAAAAACACTACATAAATGCCATGTAGTGGAAGGAGTCTCCTTAACGCATTTTGTTCGACAGGTGTCACAACAAAAACGAGCCCATTCGGCGATTTGTAGGCGCATTTGGGAGGCCATCAAACTACGTCGAAAAAGGCCGGGATAGTGCAGCCATCGCCGCTAAAAACGCACACGCACTTTCAAACAGCTCTAAAAATGGACAGGAAAACATATCAAGCCAACGCCGGCTTTCCAGAAGAGCCGTCGATCAAGCAAACAGCAAACGCTAGATAATGTGCTGCCATCTGTGAGGCATTGTGAGACTCTTCATGGCCTCCGAGATGGCGAGCGCGTGGCGTATATCTTGGAGGCCATGCGACACTTCTTTAGATCATAAACCTGTACAATTGGCGCGCGCGCGTGTGTGTGTGTGCGTGCGTGTGTGTGCGTGTGTGTGTGTGTGTGTGTAACAATACACATTAATAAGTATGCACTTAGTGGTTGAAGTGCGCACTAGGGGCTGGATTTCGCTATTGCGTTCAACTCTTAAAGGCGAAGCTTAAGGGTCCCCCAACTTTTTGGCGCTCCTACACGGCAGTTTTGAAAAGCTCTTCAATGGTTCAGGCATTTCTCGCTAAAGTTATATGGTGCTGTAGATCTTTATTTTCATTTTCATGCCATCAAAAGTTAAATGATAAAAATTTACTGAAAAGCAGAAAAAATTATTTTTGTTTAGACATGAAAGAAAAAATTTTATACATTGTTGTCTCTTGCTTGTGTGCGAGAGGTCACGTTTGCACCGTTTTCCACTTTCGTTGCTCATAGGCCTTAGAGCTTTTGAATAGAGCTGCAAGGTGCTCCTTTGACTCAAATACTTGGCGGCCTTCGAAATCTTCCAAGTAGCAGCTTGAACTTGCCATTTGAGTGAACGAACTATCGGTTGGAAGGCCTTCCAGACGCTCGTGTGACATGTCTAAAAGTGTGATCTGTAGATCCAGCTCACTGGCTATTTATAGACGAGTCTCTCTCTGCATATTAAAAGAAATGTGAAAGAAAGAAGAGAACAAGGTGTTGGCACCGGAGGAGAGCGTGCGCTTGAAATGCAGCTTGGAATGTATGCCTGAAATGGACGTTTCGTTACTCCTGAGTTATTAAACCATTTTTGACTCCACCTAGTGGCGAAGACACCGTTATTCCACACTGCATCTTCCAGCACAGGCACGTAGCCAGGATTTTTTTTCGGGGGGGGGGGGGGGGGGGGCCCAAGGCCTAATTGTTCGAAAGAAAGTATTTCCATGGCAAAAATAAAACAAAAGTTGCCCGGGAATATAGAAGGCTGGATGAATTTCGGGGGGGGCCTGGGCCCCCCGGGCCCCCCCCTTGCCTACGTGCCTGTTCCAGCATACCATACTTCTCACATGTCCATATATCTTGCATGTGACTGAAGCAAGAACTTGACCACCTTTCCTAAACCGGCTCATCAGCTTGCACTGGGAGTGATATTATGGTGATATGTCATAGCGATTAGGGGGATACGATATTACAGTGATACGTCATATTTTCTTGCGTATAACCCACAAATTTCTTTTTTTATTTGGAGCTAAAGTCAAGACAAAAAAAAACGCTAATTCCGGTCTGCAATGGTGGCTTCACAGCAGTGCTTCACAGGTATGTAAGGAAGCTAGCTTCGCGGCAATACGCAGGGATCATTTTCAGAAAGTTTTCCGCGAATTGTTCAGGGTCCAGATTATATGCGAGAAAACACTACATTTAAAATTGATGGTCTCATGATATAGAGCCTGTAGGTGGTGGACTACATAACCAGGGCCATTGTCAGGCAGTCAATCTGCCTTTAGCCGTACTGTCCCTTGACGTGTAACATGTTGACAAACAGTAAAGTAAATAAAGAAAACATGGTTGATCCCTCCATAATATGAATCGGTATAACATGAAAGGGAAACGTGTCCTCGCAGAAGTAGTTGAATGTTTGTTATACATTGATGTACGAGCGATTGCACAATGTGCACGATGGCTTGCATGCCTGGCACATCTCCATCCCGACGACTAACGTCCGTGAACATTATTAAACCTTTGTGTAGCTGTAGTAGTTAACATACACCTGGACACAGCATATGGTGAATCCCGCGCAAAGATAGCTTCAACGTGCATATAATAAACACTAACTCAACATTCACTCTTTCAAAGCTTCGTCATCTGAGGAGAGAAACGGCAAGGTGTGCACTCCCTAGTAGTCTGTGCCAGTGCACTGTCCATTTGGAAGCGGCCCTACACTGGCGAGGTGGTGTCACACGCTGACTTGAAAGGTGAATTGTGTAACTGCGCCGTCACCGAATCGAATCACCGTGGACGCCGCATTTCACCGACCATAGAGTTTTCTACAATATTCCATTGAAAGCCTCCACCATGCTGAGACTACCAAAATGCTTGCAGTTGGTGCTCGTTAGTGTCATGATGCATTACTCGTGGCCTCCGGGATTGGCTCCGGCAACAACCCGTTGCTATTGTTGCTCAGGCCGTTTCATTCGCACGAGAAGAGCGTAATCGGAGAAAGCGGTGTGACAGCCAGGGGAGCGTCAGTTATTGGACGCTGAGCTTCTTTACTGAGATGCAAAGCGCGAATGAAGGCACCCTACTGAACTTGGGCTAAGGTCGCCATTCTGCGGAATGTTACAGAGTTAGCAGAAAGGTCACACCACGACTGGGCTAGAAATGCGGCGGGAAACGCGACGCACATTGTGTCTCCCCTCTAGTCTGGCCGTGATTTCTCATGGTTCGAGTGGGGAACATGGTGCGACAGCCAGGCGAATGTCGCAGAGCTATTTTTTAATGTGAATGGATGCTGCGGGCGAGGCTTGGGCTAAAGCCGCCAGCTCCTGTTGTAAGACGTTGACAAAATTACACTTCTTTCGGAAACACGTCAAATGGGACGGCTGTAGCAATGGTGCAACTGCGCGTTGCCGAAGCTAATCGCGGAGGCCACGCATTACTTCACTCTACTGCTCCCAGACACCGAAACAACCCCTCGAACCAAGAGCACTGTGAGAGGAAAGTGCAAGACAAAAAGGCGCATTCATGAAGCCTCCCGCATATGTGACCGTGGCACAGTGGTTGGAGCGTCAGTCACCTATCGTCACGGGCCGAGAAGTTGTGGGTTCGACTCCCGTTTATGGAACTTTTCTCTAGTTTTTTTTTTTCTTTGCCATCTGATTGTGTGCATTTTGCTGACGTATTTCCGTGACGGGAATACATCATGAAAGTCTCGGTGGACTCCGCCATAAAACACTCTCGTGTAAAAAATAATAAATAAATGACCGATGCCTCTTTGCAGGGATTGGGAGACACGGCACGGACGTTGGTGAAGGCAGCTTCGCAGGAGCACCGCCAGAAGGGGGTCAGTGGGGCCGTCGGGGGGCTGCTGCGCCAGCTCCCGCCCACCATGGCCGCCGGTATCATCGTCGCCACCGAGGCGACCTCAACAGTGCTGGGCGGCGTCCGCAACCAGATTCAGCCCGACGCGCGGCGCGAGGACATTCAGAAGTGGCGGCAGCGTCTGCCACCCAAGTCGACTGGAGCCACAGCCACGGCGTCAGCTTCGGCACTAGCTGCCGGTCGGTGGTGATGCCTCTTTGTCTGAGTGTCCCCCTGCCCCCCACTACCCCCTATTCGGTATGTGTTAACGGTGTCGCATCGTGCTACCAGCATGCAAAATTTGTCTCAAAATGTGGGTCTTTTAAGCCACTGAACCTCCCTGTCCTTCCGTCTATTTCTCCCTTCTCTTTCTTTACGCCACTGGTACAGTGAAAGCTCGTTAATTCGACTCTCATTAATTCGGAAAATAGGTTAATTCGGACACGTCATCTGGTCCCTGTAAATATACGCATCACTCTATGAGACTGGGCGCTCGTTATTTCGGACAGATTTGACCGCAAATCGGATAATTCGGCGACTCTCGGGCCGCTGGCAAGGCTCGAAAACGAAAAAAGAACAATTCGGAACAGAAGTGAGGCTCAAACGCAGCATCGCCATGGACATCAATTGTCGACTTGGCTTGACTTGAGGCTGGTTGAACGGCTTTTCTTCGCGTGTGTTGTTGGCGGTGCCATTTTATTGCTTTGTTCCCGTTGATGTGCTGCATCGTTGAACGTCGTTTTATCAAGGAACGATTCAGTACGGCTGCTTTAGCTTGATTGTTGCTGGTGCTTTTGTGCTGACTTTTCGTATGAACGCATTCTCCGCCGATGGCAACGCCGGCAAAGCGGCCCAAGTACGAGGCGAAGGACTTCACCACCAAAGTAGAAATTTTGCGTGCCCTGAAAAATGGGCTCTGCCGACAAGAAGTTGCTCTTGTGCCATGACGTCGGCAAACAATACGACGTGAGTCTCCTGAGCGCAGTTAGCATTCTTGCGTATGTGTGGCAGAACACGCCTGCGCACGCCATTGCCAACTGTTTCAGGCACAGTGGCTTTGTTGTACCCGACTCCAGCGATGCCGAAGTGTTGCCGGACGACAGTGCCGACGATGGGCAGGATTTCGGAAGTGTTATGCCTGATGCAGTGACACTAGAGGATTATATCGGCATTGATGATGGCGTTGCCACTGCCGGCTGTTTGACTGATGAGCAAATCGTCTAGGAAGTGATGCATGTGGCAACGAATCCGAGAACGAAGAGCCTGAAGAGGAGCAGCCACACCATGAGCCACATGGGCCCCCTCGCACTGTGAAGGAAGTCGCGGAGGCCCTCGTCGTCCTTGAAGAATTTTGTTTTGGCACTGCAGACAGCATGCGAGCTGCTGAGCACCTTGAAGGGCTCAGAAAAATTGTGTCCGTGCGATTTTCTGCTCGAAAACAGACATGCATCCGCGATTACTTTGTAAAGTAAAGGTATGTTGAAAAAACTTGCATTTAGTGTGTTTATTTCGATCATTCGATAATTTGGACATTCGGTTAATTCGAACATTTTTTCCGGTCCCTAGAAATCTGAATTAATGAGCTTTTGCTGTATTAGTATTCTTCTTTGTGTAGTGTTGTTAGGTGTTCGTACACTGTTCGTATAGTTTATAAGATGCATTAGTTCACTGGAAGTAACCCTTTGTGGTTGACATTGTACCTGTTTTTCAGGGATATTTAGGCAGTGTGTGGTCCAATCTTTGGGCAGGCATGGTATTTGGGCAGCGTGTGGACAGCAGACCGCTGTGGCCGCATTGAGTTGTCGTGAGGGGCCTGTCAGAACCGCAAAGGGCTAGAACGTTAACATTTCTGTAGTTCATAAGTCTTGAGTAACGGGCTTTCTGCCTTTTTCTTTGATCATTTGAGTGATTTTAGACATCTTTCTTTTATATTTTTTGTTCTTAACTGTTTGTTTCTTTATTACATTTGTGCCACTCACTGTGCCTTTGCTGGCCTACAATAGCCAGAAACAGAATTAAACACTTACTTGCAGTAAAATATCATTGTTTTGTTATTATGCCAGTTCATAGTGCTCTGTGTACAACTTCTACATGCAATTATGGACCGTGACAATGCTGTGGCAGCAAAAGTGTATCAGAGTTAAAATTAAATCTAACAAAACCCGGTTTTACTAAGTTCCCAATGTAACGAAGAATTTTCCGTTCCCTGGCAGCTGCCCGTAGGGTTCAATGCTGTCATCAATCCGAATTAACGAAGCTAACTTGGCACCAAAACCAAATGAACGAAGTTTTTTCTGACATGAATCAATAAAAAAGCAGTGTTTTTTAAATTTTGACAGGTGGGTTTTCTTCAAGTGTGCCCTGAACGGTATCGTGTTAAAGCAACTAGCTGCCCCAGTCATGGAAGCAATCTGCAGTCGTGCTTCAGTCATCTGGGCGGTGCCTTTCTGGCCCTCTTAAGTTGTATCCATCTGTAGTCGCCGAGCAATCTCTAATAGTGCAAAAAGCGCAGGCTTTTTGCGCAGTCTGCACATCTCGTTTCAATCTCCACGAGTTGTATAGTGAGAACTGCATATAGAGTATTCATTCTAGGTTACTGTGATGTGCTGATTTCTTTTATAGCTCTTAGTTTAGGAATAAATCTTGCTCCTAGCAAACAAAAACTATTTAATAGTTTCAAAACTACATGTTGCATTCGAACAAGAATTGCATGTTTGAAATCGGCACATAAAAATATGTAATCTGTGAAAGTTTCATAACGATACGCTCAAAAACAAAAAATATGTTTCTGAAGCAGGCCCCTTAATTACAGTCAACTGCCGCTTTTTCGGACGCCCGATGTTCCGGACATGCTAGAAAATTCAGACGCTTTTGCGGCGCGGTCACCAGCTCTATAGACGTCAGTGTATCAAAATGTCCGAAATTTCGGATGCCGAAACTCTTCGGTGTCCGATTTTTCGGACTCTCTGCCCAAATTGCAGGTCTGAAAGGCATTAATTGAAGCCCCCACCTCTGCCGCATTTACCGTATTTACTCGATTCTACCGCGCCCTCGATTGTAACGCGCACCCATTTTTCGTGAGAGAAAAGAACAAAAAAAGTCCGTAGGAGTCAAACTTCGCACATTCAGAAGAACATATATTTGGGTTTTAAAGAACTAAAGTTTCAAAAAAGTAAAACACCAAGTCAAAAAGCGGGCCTTGCCGCTAAAACTGTCACCACTACGGCGGCGATACGAGTCGCGTAATGGATCAGTCCTCGTCGCTGTCGGACAACTCCTTGTCGCTGTCAACGCTCTTCGATTTCGGAAAACCGGCCCTGCTTTGGCCCACTGAAACCTTTTCGTGAAGCTTTTCTGTAAAAAATCTTCTGCTTCTGTTTGCGCCAGTCTCGCACGCATGTTTCGGGAACTCCGAACTATATCCGAACGACCGCGATGCGGCCCGATTTCCGTCCGTCTCTCTGCACATGTAATAACTATTCTTCTGAATGCGGCATCGTGGTACACTCGTCGAGTATTTGGAGTCGGCACTTCCATGCCGTCGATGCGAATGCAGAACGGGATGACAATCTCCTCAGCACACGTACGAACTGAAAAAATGGCAGAAATCGTAGGAGGCGGCCATCTTGAAATGTCGATGGCAATAGGATAACCGAGTTCCTTTTTTTTTTTTTTTCGGTACTCGATTCTAACGCGCATGCGATTTTTGGACTCGTTTTTCCGGAAAAAAGGTGCGCGTTAGATTCGAGTAAATACGGTATCATCTCGTAGGTTCAAACCAGCGCTTTCGCGAGTCGATTTGTTTGCGACAGTAGCAGAGTACAAAAGTCAGCTTTGCCTCAATGTCGAAGTGTTATGGGGTGAAGCAGACCAGGAATTCAAAGGGGCCGCTATCGCGGTGTCGTGCGGCGATGTCTTTACGGATAAGCAGCGGAAATGCACAGAGGCGTGATGATGGCAGGTGGCGAACACACCAGTGCGGCTTAATCGCTGACAACTAGAGCTGTGCGAATAGCAAAATTTTGGGTGCGAAGCGAATTCGAATAATAAAGATTGAGTGCGAATCGAATCGAATAATTTTCGAATAATTTTCGAATATTTCTCAAACATGTTTCGAATACTTCGAAGCGAAATTGCAGAAAAAAAGCTGGCATTCCTAAGCATATTCTTATGAGATAGCAACATGAAAGTGTTTCTTTTTGCTGGGTTGATGAAGCGCTGGCGGGGTGGTGTTTCATAGTTGTCTTATCAAGAATGAGGCAATCTAGAGGCTGAATTGCATTTATGTTAATGATTTGGTGCAACCAAAGCGTTGCCGACAACACTTTACACGTCATAGGCAAAGATGCCATTTTCTCAGCCTCTCCTCTTCTTTCAAATTCTGTGGAAGCCCAACTGATGTGGCGGACAAGGGTGTGCTCCCTTCAAGTCCGGAGTTCCAAATCTGCCTACGACGTCGATATAAAGAACATCTGAAACTTTGGATGCTAAAAAGCTTTGGCGTCAGATTTTTCGGACTTCCTGCCCAAATTTCAGGTCCAAAACAGCATTAATTGAGCCCCCACCTCCGCCACATCTTTCATCTCCATGTTGGAACCAGCGTTTTCTTGAGTTAGTACATTTGCGACCTTAACGAAGTTTGAAAGGCAGCTTTGCTGCATTACCGGGGTGTGATGAGGTGCAGCATATTGAAAATCTAGGGACCACTTCCAATTGGACATTGACTGTCTCTTGGCCAAGTTTGACCGTAACAGAGCTTGAAAAGCAGCTTTGCCGCAATACGGGGGTTTAATGAGGTGAAGCATATTGAAAATCTCGAGACCACTTTCAATTGGACATTGTCTTGGCCAAGTTCGACCGTAACGGAGCTTGAAAGACAGCTTTGCCGCAATACGAGGGTGTACTGAGGTGAAGCGTATTAAAAATTTGTAGGTGTCACTTTTAATCGGACGTTGACTGTATTTGTCTTTGGGAAGTTCGAATAGTTCGAATAGTAAAATTCCAGTGCGAATCGAAATCGAATAGCAAACACTATTCGAAAAATATTCGAAATTTTGAATATTCGCACACTCCTAGAACCCTTACGCTAAGCATCTTTGGTTAAGTGCTTGGTAGTGCATGTGGCCTAGCGCAGTTGCATGCGTTTTGCACACATTTAATAGGCGAGAACCCAAACGCCCCGTGCCGCCGTTCATGCTGCCTCTTTGTATGAGACTGCTAAGTGCACCACACAGACACGTTGCCTTCACAAACGAAACCAGCTCGCCTTTGCGGCGCTACAGTGGCTAGAATGGGGAAGTGTGACTACCGGCGAGCGATTCCTATGGGAGGCGCTGAAGACTGAGGAGAGGGAACCGCGTGGGGGCGCTCGCTCCCGCATTCACGTCGCTGAAGCTCCGCCACGCCGAAAAGCCTGCCGTTTCTCTTTGTCGAGTGACATGTGCGTGCTTTTAATTTTACGGATCTGCGCGCAATGTTTGCCCCCTGTCCTTTGTAGCCATGCCGCGGAGGCAGAGTCACTGTTTTGTGCCTGGGTGTACGCCAGGCTTTAAGTCTAATAAGACTAAACTGTCCTTGTTTGTTTGGTGTACCGAAGGACCCAGCCTTGCTCGCATAGTGACAACGCGCTATTCCTCGCGCCGACAAGAACTGGAAGAAAATTGTGCGGTGTGCGGACTCCACTTCCGCGACAGGTTCATTTCTAGATACTATGAGCACACTGTGAATGGTGAGCTCGTCCGCATTGACAGAACCAGGCCTGTGCTGCTTCCGGGAGCAGTTGCAACTCAGTTCCCGAACCTCCCTGCCTATTGCTCAAAGAGGCTACCACCGGAGAGAAAGCGCCCTACAAGGACTGAACAGTATGCCCCACCGAGGAAGAAACATGCTCAAGAAACTGCCTCATCACTAAGTGCTGAGAACACGATCGACAGTGTTGACATGAACAGCGATTCGTGCATGCCGTTTGACAATCTCGCCTAACCGTCGCCCTCGTGGGGGAAACACACGTTCAGTGCAGGGGCGTATCCAAGGGAGGGTGGTGTGTGGGGGGGGGGGGTTGAACTCCCCTCCTCCCCGAAAATTTTCAATTGTGCTCGGGTATATATACACGCACACATACAGACGCACGCACGAGCATACATAATGTCCCCCCCCCCCCCGAAAAAAAATTTCTGGCTACGCCTCTGGTTTGGTGCATCTCCTCTGACTGTTGGTTACGGCGTGTGTGAACCCAGAAAAGGCAAAAGCATCTTGTTCGCCAGGAAGTTGGTTGTTTTCACAAAAGAAGAAAACGGGGTGAAGCAAGAGGTGTTTGTGAAAGGAGTGCAGATACTGCACGATGGGCGCGACAACCCTGCCTCACTGTTAGGGCAGGTAGATGCTCTAAGTGTGTACCCAGGGGCTGGAACTCTTGAAGAATTTCCGTTTGCCATCGGCAACGAGAGGTACATACGTGGTCACTGGTACCGTAATATGGAGGTCAAAATGCCAGGGAACTACACAAGAGAAAAACAATGCGTTTCGTGCAAGCATCTCAGGAAAGGCCTCATTAATGAAAGATCTGCGCGGAAACAACGCAGCCTGACTCGAGCTGTTCGTATATCATTAAAGAGGAGGGCACAAACACAAGCTATTAAAAGATTAAGGGCCAAGCTTTCGCGGTATGAAGACACTATGCAGAAACTGAAACAGCAAAATGAGGAGCTCGAAGGAAACGTCCTTGAAAGCCGACAAAAAGATCTCACACCCAAGGTTGTCATCATTCAGTGTTTTCAGGGTGCACGACGTAAGTCGGCAAAGAGAATGAAGTACAACCCAGATTGGTTAGTTGAATGCATGATAATGCGAAAGAAGAGCCCTCGATCAGCTGTTTTATCATCTGGTTGGTTAGGCAAGAGCCTAACCAACCAGATGATAAAGATTTTTTTAATAACGCGCCTCCGCTTTTGCACGAAGTCGCTGAACAAGGAACGTGCATCTACCCCCGAGAGAAAAAAAAAAAAACATCTGAAGCTTAGCCGTCTGACATAAACATTCAGGCCACATGACTGCTTTCTAACCGGTGCGACTGCATCTGTGTGTTTTTCTGTTATGTTTGGACACGCATACAATAAAGTGTATTACAATAAATAATAATACAATAAAGCGTCCACACTCTTTTTTTCATTAAGAGTTGTTTAATAAATCTAAGGGCGAACTAAACTATTGCGATCGCAAGAATCCAACAACCTGTTGATCGCGTTTAGCTGAGGGCATTCCGCATCCATGCAAGCTTCAGCCATCTGTTCACGTCATCGTAGGCTCGTAGCATTACATATCAATGAGCTACAACATGCAAAGTGTGTAGCCGCACTAGCGAGAAAAAAACACAAAAAAAACGCTAAGTGGAATAACGAAACGCGGCGATACAAGACCTTGGCAACGCTTCTGCTTCAAGCGCGCGACGTGAATACGGGCCGCAGCGCCATCTACCTTGTTCCCTGCAAAACGGCACGACCGAGCGGGCGCGCTCATCACACTTCCCCATTCTAGCCACTGTAGCGGCGCCCGTGTGTGATCAGGAACGGAGTGGCCATCACGAACCCTTTCATGACAAATGCGTGCGTACGATACAGGAAGAGTACAGTGATGGTGTCAGCTTAGTTGGCAATGTGCTGCACACATGTAGAAACGATCGGCTTCACACGGCAGCAAATGCTGCGTATCGGCGGAGATTCGGCGATGTGTGTGCGCGCGTTTACGTGCACACACAATCCTGACGAGTCATCCACTCTTCCGCCACAGTCTTTGTGTTCCGCGTCATCGTTTCCAAACGCTCCATGCGAGAGAGCCGTAATCTATTTTGTGCTTTGCTGGTACTGTATCAGCGGCGCTCATCACGAGGTGCAAATTTGCAAGTGGCAGTTGGCACGTAGCTAAGCGGGGTTCGCGGCAGACACCGAATGTATTTGCGAGAGCCTGGGCGCACACCAAAATTCCTGATAAGTGTACTGGGAGGCATTAAAGCTGTTTCGGACGTGGCTGTGGCGATTTGACCGCTTGAGCAGAATAAAAAAGCATGAATTCGTTTTTTTGGACGATTTCGCAGTCCCTAGGGAGTCCAAAAAATCGGACGTTGACTGCAAGTACTAATGTGCATTTACCATCTTTTCTCGAATAGCCATCAAACTGCACTGTTATCATTTTGTACGCTTCTCTTTACTCCGCAGCATCAAGATAGGAGTTGCGGCCGAAGGCGGGCAGCGTCAGGACAACGTATTCTCTTGGTGATGCGAGGAGCCTGTAAATATGTCACGCCTTCCTCGTCGGTCACCAGCTTTTGATATTGGAGCATGTGCCCCCCTTCCCTGCCCCGCTTTTTTAATATAATGTGCTAATTGTTTTTAAAGCACCCTCTCTGCCTCTCATTAGATGTCTCTTTTCGTACGCATGAGAAGTCTGCAATCGTGAGAGCAGAGAGGAATGAAAGCCATGCTCAGAAGACTTCTGTTCAAAGCTTCGTTTTTCTTCTTTCATTGAATGTGAGCGTGTGTGTGTGTGTTTATGCTCACATGCAAGTTTTTCAAGTGTGCATGCAACGTGGTGCTTGTTTGTTAACACTCGATTGTTTACTGGGGACGCCAGTGCAAAAGTGGCAGTGAGGAATTTTGGGGGCCGTGCTCTGAGTCGGTTTCTCTCGGCGACTGCCAACACAGCATCATGTTCAGTGCCAGCAACCTCAAACTATGCTCTCTCATTACTGGCTTCACGATAATGTTAATGAATTGAACTACGCCTCTGCAATACCTCCGGGCATCATTTTACAATGCCCATGGGCACCGTTGCACATCGAGTTTGCGTGCAATTTGTGAAGCAGTTCGTGAAGCTAAATCGGCTTGCAGTGCAGGGTTTGCCGTCTGTTCTGGTGATAGTCCTTTCGCACGCTGTCCCTGCACAAGTGATTTGGTCAGCGCGATGGCTTCTAGCGACATGGAAACGTGCTTCAATGGACACCAGTACTCTCGCAAAGGAAACTTCTGCCAGTGCGGAAGGCAAGGGGTCGCTAGCGGCGTTCCACGGGAGGAGGTCGGCTCATTGCACGGCAACTCCCTGTCTGTTTTGTTTCGGAAGCTGCACACGCCTCTGTTTAATTCTATCAGTTGGGGCTGGTCTTGGAAGTGATCACTAGCGAGCTTACATTTACAGCAAAGTTCCGTTAATTCGACCCCGAAGGGACCTACACAATAGGTCTGACCTATCACGTGCATATCTGCCAACCACCGAATTTTCTGTACGGCTTTAAGAATTTAAGAATGACCGGAGTCGAATTAACGGTAGTCTACTGTATTTTGATCTCTGTATGTGTCCACAGTTAAGGTGGCAAGATTGGTGGGTGGTGCGCTTTTCTTAAATAGCTTTTAATTTTTTCTTTTACTCCAAAGGGACGTTGCATTGGTTCTCGAAAGTTGGTGCTGAAAGGCGTAAGGCATGGCCAGAGCTGTCCAAACAGTGCGTTGCTGCAGGCACATTTCGATGAAAAAAATTTAACTCGTAGTCTCTGTGAACTCTCAACTTACTTAGAATAAGTGTTCAGCCGTGACGTAAGAAATGGGTGTTGCGAACCATGTTAGCACAAAAAAAAAAAAGAAAATAGACAATGAGAATTTTCCAAGCTGAATCGAGATTTGGCATTGCAATGTAATTTGATCAGACAATAACGGTCTAGCATTTATCGCGCTTATTAATCTAACGAAACCTGTGAGAACCAGTTCAAGTTTCCTTTGAAGAACCTACTGCCATTTATTATTGAACATACGCAAGCACAAGAAGCTTTATACGTGGACTGTTTTTCTTTTTTTTTTCCCCCCAGTCTGAGCATGACTTTTTTACAGCTGGCTGTTGGCTGGATTGTAAATAAAAGCTATGAAATTGTGAACCTATCAAAGATGCTGCCTTGTTCTTTCGTTACTGTTGAGCTGCGGTTGCTATACAGTTGAACCTATTTACAAGAGACACACACCGGGGAACAGTTCTTCGACTTTATATAAGCTGTCTCTTATAAGCAGGGTACCACGTTCTCATTATCTGATTGATCCCTGTTTCATTGTAGGCACACTGGTGTCTGCTACACCCAACTGTCTGTTACATCAGTGCCTCTTATGACCGCTTCAGGCACGAATTATGATGCACTGCCTGCAAATGCGTCAAATTTGCATAGCATAATTCCAAGGCACTCAATATTACATTCCACGAAAGAAAATGAAGGAATGTGTTGTTTTGTGCGAGTTTAAGTAGTTAATGTTAACTAGCATGTAATTAAATATATAATTATTCTACAATCAGTCAGCTTCAATTCTTGCATGAAAAAAGAATGGAATATTAGGCCCAAAATGCATGCCCAATTTGTTCTTTGATTGTATTCGTTTTGATCAAAGAAAAATAGCACTCGTCACGTTGGTCCTGGAACGCGGCACGTCGAAAGATCATTGAACATGGTAGTGTTTCCAGCAAAGTTATCCTCTGCAGCAATGTGCAGCATAATGAAGTTAAATGACCGCTAGTCATCCACTCGGAAAGCCTGCACAAATGTGCACACTGCGTTTCAAGCCACTTGAAGACACACTTGATGCGTGACGCGCCTACGAAGTTGATGTGTACACATCGCCGCTGAAGGGGATAAAGGGGTTCAATCAACTGTACCAAGAGTTTGGTGAGCCACTGTCGCAGAAAGCATGGCTGGTCTGTTGAATATTCAACGAGTGCATTCGGAGTCAGACCTTGCAACAGTATGGAGTGTATAACCAATAACTAGCAGTGCAGTTACATTTGAAAACTTCCCTGTAAACACCCACATATGTAAAATCAGCGAAGCATAATTTTTTTTATAGTGATGTACAGTAGGATCTCGTTAAGCTGAACTTAAAGGGACTGGCGAAACATTCCATTGGAAAGGTTTCTTTACAGAGAAAAATGTAATGCGTAGCGATGCAGCACAGTGCGTCGTGCAACCCTTAAAGTAACGTTAAATTGAAAGAAACTGTTTCTTTCATTAATAAATATACCTTTCACAGTTCCAAAAGAAGCAGTGCTCTGGCTTCGAGAAGGTGCTTGGTAAGCGAGAAAATTCGCACCTATTTGCCTCGCACCACCTTGCCGTGGCATTGCAGATTTTGAGTCTTCTAGGGCCTACGTGGTTGCTAAAATCAAACGTTTTCCTCCAAGTCGGCTAGAAACTTGGTACGGTAAATTTGACAAAATTTTGTTGAGCAAATACACTAAAAAAAAAGACTGAAATCTGCAATGTACGCCGACATTTTTGGGTGCTGCGATACTTGGATGTGGATTCACTGCACGATTTTACAACCTCAAAGTGTGCACATAGAAATGCTTGAGTGCGCACTTGGTACCTCGTGGCACACGGGCGATGGCCCGTTGCCTGCAGTCAGTTTTCGTAGGAACCTGCACTGTACATAGGCACGTTCAATTTGGCTGTGCCACCTGAACCAGGTCATGCTTTTTCAACACACACTGGTGACCATGATGTGCTGGCTCGGTGTAAAAAAGCAATAACACAGGGGTCAACGTACCACATAAACTTGTGCACCATTTGAAAAGTACATATGCGCATTTGTTGTCTGTGCGACATGTGGTCCTGTTTAGGACTTAGAAACCAGCCTCTGTGCAGTTCACGCCTTCTCAAACTTGCATGAACGGAGTACATTAAGCAGACAAAATGTATGGCCTGCACTGCTGCACAGTTTCAGAACATCTCGTGTGCCGCTGTGAATCTGTTCTGGACAGTGCTGGTGAATCAAATGCACCTTGCATATTGCGCCTTTGTGCAAATATTGTGCGAAGTAAGAGATACGAGAGCCTGCATTCCTGTATCACTCTCCCGTTGAAACAACCAAACTTTCAAGATATAACTATGCGTCAGACTTAAAGGGGCCCTGCAACACTTTTTCCAAGTAATCATCTAATGACCTCGCTATCGGAGTTGACTGCCTCACGAATTGACAGCCATGAAAATAATTTTTAGGATGGGTCGAGAACGGGCGGAGTTGCAGGGATTTGTTGCCCGCTTTATGTGCATTCTTTCTGCTTTCGTCCCAGCAAGCGCGCTGAAAGCTTCACAGGGAACGGATGACAAGGTGGCAAGAAGCTACGTCTGAACATGAGCCCGCATCATGACTTCACGCACTCTGTTTTCTTTTCTTTCAACGCTTCGCTCACTTTCAGTGCGCTTGTGATCGCACTGTAGAGTTCGGCACGGCACGGCAGCTGCAGTAACCATGCAGCTCACAATGCTCAAATCAGCCACTGGCCACGTCCATGTGCTTTTGTGTATATGACATCACTTGTCGTGGGACGAGCAAGCGACCTTGAAGTTTAATTGTAAATTACGCAAGCTGCGCTTTGTTTGGCTCACATGTTTGCAGGAGCCTCAAATACCAACCGGCTGCAATTCCTGACCATTCCCAAAAAATGTTGCTGGGCCCCTTTAATGAGCGCATATAAAGAAAGCATTTGCTAATGAGAAAAATAAAGGCTTTATAACATTTCCAGCCAGTATTGCAAGATTTGCACATAAGGAGCCCTCCGGAGCCGTCCACTACGGCGTCCCTCATAATCGTATTGTGGTTTTGGGACATTAAACCCCAACAATTATTATCACACGATACGTTAACACTCTTCTGCGTGAGGCTTCACAAATTCATTCACAACTGTCGCTTACTGCAGCTCTACTCAATTAAATTTACGAGGCAAGGAGAGTTGTTTTTTTAAGTGCCGACTGTCGCAGATTCTTGCAAGAACGTAAATATACCTGTGGCACCATTAGACCAATGACTAAAAGCCGTCAAGTCACTGTCAACAAAGCAAAGAGGCAAAATTGCAACAACACCCTCTGCTGTAAGGATGGACACAGTTTTATTCACTTGCGAGTTTTATGTCAGTGAGACGAAACATGCAACCAATTTGGGCAGCACAGGCATTTGTGCAATAAATGAAGATACAGCTGGGCCGAGTACATGGAAAAGACGATTCCTTAAAAGGCTTTTTGATCCTTAGAGCTGCAGGACAAGCACTGGAATTGTTTCAGAAACAACTAGCCCTGTTGAACGACTTGTGCAAATGCACATCTGATATTCTGGCCAGTCAGAACTTTTGCTCTGGTGACACAGCAGCCTGTGTAATCTTGTCACCTTGTACCAAGCAACCAAGGCCTTTCTACACCCCGCCCCCCATCACCACAAATTCTTGCAGGAAGTAAGCTAATCGCATGGGGCACTGCATGCAAGTTGTGGAAAAACTTGGCTGCCATACCACCTATACTTTCAGTCAGTTTTTTTTTCTGTCCCTTTGGCTGGTAATACTTTTGCTTCCACAACTATTCTTAATGTGCTTAAGCAATGTATTTCTTAGACCAGCAATTTCACAAAACATGCTTGCGGCACACAATCTACACCACGCAACGTCAGGAACACCTTGCTGGTGACAAATTCATTTTTAAACAGTTTCTTTATCTCTCTGGCCACTTGGTTCCATTACCTCTGCGCAAACACGTCAACGACCTTTCAAGCAAACCCGGAAATGCTCGATTCGAGCAAAGGCGTACGGCCCACGAGAGACCTTCACTGGAAAGCGGCTACACATCGCTGTGCTCGCGCAACAGTTCTTTCGAGAGACGGCGCAACCGAGCAGCGCCTACTTAAAGCAGTTTCACACATCGCTCACTTGCTCAAAGATTTCGAGCGAGCACAACAAACCGCTCGCGCTGCAATCGGGCACGGCATTCATTGTAGAGACTCGAGCGAAGAACTGCCATCACCCCGTAAAAAAGCATATGGCCACCTCCGCAAAGACGTTAACAACAGTCTCCCTGAAACAACAGTCCGTAGGCATGGAGAAATGTACAGAGCGTGGAAAGGCACAGGCGGACGGCTTGCGCAGTCATCGCTCCTTCGATGCCATGTGCCTCATCAGCAGGTTCGTTAACTTCTCTATCCTCTTGACGTCTTGAGAGTGTTCCGTCAGATATTGAAGGCACTGTCAGGAAGAAAATAGAGACATTGGTTAGTTGCCTTGTCAATGATTCAGTGCTCAGAACGGGTAATTGCAATCGTAGCCAACAGCTGCCAACCTCCTCACGGCGCTCAGCTTCAAATACAACTTGGTGGCCTCACTCGGACCCATCACACGAGGTTTTCCAAATCCTACCAACTTGCCCAAGAAGTATTACTATGCTACATGATAGATTACAAAACCTGCCATGTAACCATGTATGTACAAATGCTCTGGGCAGGGTACTGAAAAGAAGGCATTTTTCAAACAAGAAATCTTTTGAAAGTGCGCACTATGTCGGCGGTGTACATTTCTATACTCCGTTCCATACACAGTAGTCGACGATGTGCAGTAGATGTGTTCGCATCAGGAAATGTTTCAGTCTTGTTTTGCACCCACAATGGGATTTCTTTCAATTTTATGCGGAGTAATAAGTTTTTGTAACTTGGAGATAAACAACTTTGTTATACGGCTGTGAATATGTTGTTCTATATCTTAGCGTTCGCCTTTGTTTTATGCATCGCGATGCTTGACATGCGTGCCCTTGCTGTGCTCGCACTCGCGACGAAATGCAGCTATGAGACGTGTAGAGTGGCACATTCTGCTGGCCACACTTTTTGCCTAGCCTCCATAGCGTTAACTGCTATGTATGGAATGGAGTACACATGCGTCCCTGTTCAGTCACATTGTTTCAGTTTAGTACTGAACGTTAGTGGGCGTTAGGCAGACCTCACCTCACCTTTCAGTCGTGTCTAGCAACCTCACTGAGGTTGAGGTTATGATTTCAGTGTGCTAATGAATTTTTTGTGTTTACTACATCGAAACCTATGCACAGTTGTTTATGTTCCTGAAATCTGTGACACAGCAAATAACGTGTTCCACAAAGATGACTCTAGTGTGAGCTACAAAACGTGCTTTATATCACTTCGGTAAGCTGCTCATAAACGTCAGCATATTTCTAAAGATACAAGCCTTTACATTATAAGAAAGCCCACCAAATACTGCTATTACTTTACTTTGTGAAGTTGCTCACAACCACAGATGAAAAACTGTTCTTTATAAAGCACTTGTTTCAACTGATCAGAAGCAGGCGATTTCATCAATGGAGCTAACAACTCGCAGAGTCGTAGAGAAAGCACTTCTGCCTAAAGCGTTTTAGCGTCCAGAACTGCACATTTCACGATATCGACGTGTACTTTAGCAAGTTTCCTAAACACTTTCATAACGTACTACCCCTCACATCAATTACAGCTCCGATCAAATGTTCTAAACACAAGTTCAGAGACCGCAAGTACATTTATATGAGAGTGGCGACTTTCGAGGTATGCTGACGTCTACTAGTTGACGTAACTAAACGCCACTTTCGGTACTATTTACGACTGTAAACATTCAGCTGCGGCAGGCAAAGTTTCGAGCATTTCGCCTCCGAAACACGTTCCACGGGATACGACAGTTTGGGCCATTTAACGCTGGCGGCTCGCGGCTTTGGCGAGCGCTGGCAATGGTTCAAAAACGCTTTTACGTACCACTTGATTGTCTGTCACTTTGACTTGGAGCTTGCCGTCGCAGTGCCTGTATTTCAGAGTGAACCTAACCTGCAGAGGAAGAAGACGAAGGATTGTTAGTAGTAACACGTGTACAAAAAAAGTTGCTCCGCGCTCTGGAATGCCGATATAGGACGCACACCATCTGGAATGGGCGTACGCAGGCGTTGCTCTCGCTAATTCACTTGCTCGGAGCGTGCAAAATACACTTTCTGGATCTTTTCGAAGAGTGCTTAGCGGTCAAAACGTCCACAACCTGGGTGGATCGGCAGCTTGCAAGACATGCCGCATGTGCCGGCTTGCGGGCATTTGCACTTTTCCTTCTCACCTTCATCGGATCTGCGAGGTAAAGCCTTTCGGCGGCTTTCGAGAATTCCTCCCACGACGTGATGAAAGTCATGATCGCGACGCTGGCAGTGACTTTCACCTAAGCGGGCATCCAAACTTCTTTGACAACTTATTTGGCACCGCAGTGTTCTCCCCTCTACGCACACGACACACACACATCAACCGCAGGCTGCGTGACGTTGCGAAGACATCATGGACGACGGCGAAGAAAGTGTCTCCTCCTGGTATTCGCGGTGCGAAGGTTTTTGTACCGTTTACGTCTACAACATGGCAGCTATGACGTGTATTTGGTCTTTGTACCGCACAAAAGCATAGCCTTTGAGATTCGTACTTGTTAGACGGAAGAACAGGTTGCGAGTTTCTTACCGATCAATTAAGCAACTTAGTGCAATTTTCTCTTCGTGACCTCTTGAAAGCAAGTTTTATTTTTCTTATCAAAATGCTAAATACACGTACGCGTTTGATCGACGAGTGTTTTCTGGTGTGTCACTAACCTAAAGCTGCGAAAACATCTGGTTGCGAAACGCTGCGTCAAGCAACCACCACTTCTCGCAACTTTATTTTAGTACATTAAAAAGCTTGCTACGTCTAGCGTAAACCAGTTAAACATATTCCGCAATTATGTTAATAAAATAACATATTTATTGTTTGTATACGCGTTCCTAGATGGCGCGACAACTTGTAAAACTTATATTTTGAGTCAAATGTTGGGTAGGGTTTATGACCGCGTGGGTGTGGGGTTGCGTAACAGACTAATGAATAGGATTTCGTCGCGATAAAAGCAAACAGCAAAGAAGTAGCAAGAAGTAGCGCAGAAAGCAAGATTACCCGGCGTGCCTCAGTTGTTGTTATCAACATGGCGGCGGGCGACTCTTGAAGTTTTGTGCGAACGGTGAGCGGCGGTGGCGATCCGCCGAAGGCATTCGGGAAGCAAGAAAAAAAAAAAGTTGTGCGCGTAGTGACCCCCGAGGAGTGGTGACCGTTCGGATTTAACCCCTCGGCCGGAACGCTGGACGCTTAAATGACCCATCGGCGAGGCCAGCGCGGACGCACAGAACGGAGAAAACGGAAACATGAGGTAAAACATTTTTTTGTATGTTGTGTGTTGACGGAGGGGACGCTGTTCTCTGTCGCCCAAGCGGTTTCCGCCTTCGCTGTCTACTGAAGTCTTCGACCCTCGGCTTTCAAGCCGCAGTGTCGTTGCTTTCCTGCGACAACACGCGTAGTCCGTGCGGCTTTTTCTGTCGTAGACGTTTGCGAGTCACCGGTTTTTCACGGTCAAAAAGCCGCTGTTTCTCCGTCAAGTACACTGCGGAGAGTTCGTTTAAACAGACAAGGAGATGAACGCTACGCGCTTGTGTTAAACTCGCCGTCAACTCGCGACTGTTCTTTTCAAACACAGATATCAGACACTCTTCTTTAATGCTCGACCCGAGAAGCTTCGTAAAATCGTCTCATGTTTACGCCCTATCCTGAAACATTGTACTTCGAGCGGTCGGCAACATCTTCTTGACTTGCCCCTTTATTATCGCATGGTATCCAGAACTCTAACTTTAAGCGATTTTTTTGCTGGACGAACGGGTGATTATAAGGGACGCCGGTCTCTGCTGTCTACCGCGTGTTTTATTGTCTCGTCGAGGTGTAGCAGGTTATTGAACTGCTGGCCACGGCTTGCGGAGCCGGGGTTGCTTCGCTGCCTTTCGCGTTGACAGCGCAAAGGTGACGTCTAGCAGTGCGCCCGCATCGACAGCCCGCTCGCGGTAGTTTCCAATGGACCTGCGTTTGACCTGACAGGCAAGCCATCCTCTTGTTGCTCCTAGTGCTCCGTGTCTATTGTTTTTCCCCGCGCCGCCGTACGTTGGAGTGGCTCGCCTGCTTGAGCTTGTTTTGGCTTTCAGCCGCCCGGCCGTTTCACACGAGACCGCGTCGTTCGTTCGAAGCGATGCTCAACTCGAAGAAAGGCTCATTTTGGGTAACCGCTTCGTGGCGGCGTGGTATATGCAGTGGGATCTCGTTCATACGTTTTTCACGGGAACAGCAAATAAAACGTATTACGCAAAAATCGTATTAAACAAACAGTTTTTTTAAAAAAGGGGAAAATATGCATACCCCGTCAGCAATTCACTTTTATTGGAGCAACATTGAGGTAGCTGGTCAATTTTCCGATGCACCTGGAGTTTTTTTTTGCGGCGAAAAGATCGCCTGGCAGCGACCTTTTCGCCGCAAAAACGTTGCTGCTGCGGCGTCAGCGGCGCTGCACCGTGCAGATCATGGCTTGTTGAAACGCTGTTCGAGCTAGTATACTGATGAATAAACTTAGGATTTGTAGATATATCTGTTAAGGTCCACTTTCGCGGTCGTATTATCCAATTCTGGGCAAAAATGTGATCGTATATTGAACGCATGAAAATGAATGCATAATTTCCAAGGGACGTTGGCCGGGAATAAAAGCAAGAACGTATTAGGCCGTAAAACGTATTATGTAGAATCGTGTCAACGAGGTTCTTTAAGAAGTCATAGTGTTGTAGTCTCGCGTAGGTTAATTTAGCTTAGTGTCGCCAAGCAATAAACTTAGGAGAACAGGGTATGGCGCTAAAGTGATGGGGACGAAGTAAAGACACGAAACGACAAACACTTCGTCCACGTCCTTTTAGCTCATAGCCATTTTGCTTATGCATGCATCAGCTAGCTCAGCAACATGCCAAGCAGTAAGATTTGCGGCACCAAGTGACGTCACGAAGGCAGGCGCAACAGTCACTGTTTTGAAAGGATAGATCGACCGAACTTAGGTGTTGCAAGGGTTGTAGTAGTCTATGCTAATTCACTTTAAGCTGTAAGTGAAAGCACGCGAAATAACATTTGAGCAGAGTTGGGGTGCGTTTGTCGTGTTGCAGCGGCTACGAACGAATGGACATGGGTCAAGAGGCGTAGCGAACTGTCCTTCAACTAAAGCTTTGTAATGAAGACACCTGACTTGGATAGGCATGCTGAACTCTCCCAAACTAAACCAAGATAAACAGCGCGCAAAACTTTCTAGAAGCGCATCTCTCATGGGTGTTACTGGCAGTTCGGACGGTTTCTCTTTGCTGGTTGCTACGTTAACCTTTAGAAAAGAAAGGTATCCGTTTTTCTGTGCTGAAGTGTGTCGCGTTGCCTGAAAAGCACCGCTGTTTTTCCGTGGAAAAAAAGACAAGCAAAACAAAATACTGTCCAACTTGAAAGGAGCAGTGCTTGCACACACGTGCTCAGCCTCTCGAAAGCGTTATGTTGTTGGGTCATTCCGTGTGACGTCCGGTCCCGACGTGACGTCATCCGGGTCCCCCCACACGGCGCTCCCGTATTGACTAATCCAGGATGCGATCGGGGGCGATTCATCAGGCTCGACCGGCGTAGAGAGGGATCTGGCGCTGATCTCGGTGACTCGAATAGCTGCAATCATCCGTCCGCATTAAGAACAGCAGCGACCCCGCCCACTTATCAATCCTCCAAAGTGTTAATCGCTTTTTCGAAATTCGCCCATTTTTTTCATCGATTAGTTTTGGTAATCCAGCAAGACATTCCGTATTCTTATTCGTCGACTCATCGCATCTATTTCATTAAGAGGCACTCAAGCGAAACAGTAAATTAGTTTAGGCTGATGAATTTATGTTCTGGGAACTCTAGTGCCATTAATTTCACCACCGTAGATATATGAATAGATGAGAAAACCAACGTCGAAACTTTCACTTTTAAATTTCTCGCCAATATCTCCGATGGTGACGTCACGGATTTCGGTGCGTTTTTTTTTTTCGTGTTTTGGCCACATTGGCTCAATGAAATTTGCTGAAACTTGGTACGTTAAGTCTCTGGCACCCTTAGAAAGCAATGTAATTCATTTTTACCGATTAGAAACTACGCAGGCACCTAGTAGACACTGTCAAAAATCTATGACGTCACGGTGATCGGTGCGAGAATTTCAAGGTGGCGTTGCCACCCGCATTTTCTTTTTACGCGTTTTCGCGCTTACCAAGCGTCTTCTCGCGGCAAGGGTGTTGATTTTGGAATTGTGAAAGTGTAATTTACTAATATGAGAAAATCGTTTTTCTCTTCACTGTCCTATTAAGAACAGCAGCAACTAACCCCGCCCACTTATCAACCCCGCAAGTGCTAATCGCTTTCTCGAAATTCGCCCACTTTTTCATCGATTAGTTTTGTTAACCTAGCGATACACTTTTTTTTTTTCGACTCCTGTAATCGATTTCTTGATTTCAACCGTTGGTGTAGCCGAGTGTCGCTGGTAACGCTGTCCCCCCCCCCCCTTTTTTTTTTGTCTGAATATATATATATTTTTTCTTTTTCGAATACATTGACCATTTCGCATTTGGGGTGCGCACACGCCATTCATTCACTTTCACATCCTCCTGTACATTTATTCTATTTGTTTATTTTTTTACAGACTATACACTCCCTTTTTTAAAATAGGCCACTGAGCAGGTGTATCTGGGGCGTGACGTCCCTACGGGGGGGGGGGGGTGCTTTCTTTTCTTCCTGGAATGTTTTTTTTTAGGCACGCACTCGTTTGTGACTGACTGACTAGCGTGAGCCGAGAGAGTAGTGCCTACGTTGTGTGCGTTCACTGTGTCGTGTGCGTGTGTGGGCTTTTTGAGCGATTACACGATGCGACACGAAACGACCTGCTCCTTTGCCCCAAGTCCGCTTGCCGCGTCCCTTTTGTTGGCGTTGCGCGTGCGCAGTAGAAATCCCTCGCTTAAGCGAACTCGGATGCGGCGAAATGACGGACGTATAGCGAAAGAGACGACCAACGACATTCGCGGGGCTCTTTTAATGCGCGGTCGCGATGTGTCGCAACGAGGCGCGCCCGTGGACAGATGATTGCGTCGGGCTTTTTTCTTTTTCTTTGTTATTGTTTTGTTCGCAAGCGCTTTTGTAAGTTATACCTTGTGTCGTGATATTTTGTCGGTCCCTGCCTTGCGTTTATACTGTGTTCTGCCCATGCCCTGTATTGTTTTGTTTATTTTTTCACGGTTTCCTTGTAATGAGGGAGTCCACTGCTCTACCCCAGTGACAATAGGCATTCCTTGGCTTGAGAACGATAGTAAGATCTTCTACCTCGAAGATGGACGTTCTATTAAACAGCGCTTTAAGTTCGCCAAGGCCGGGATCTCGTATCCGTTCTAAAAACGAGCGAACATTTTGATGCATTTCAAGGATGTAGAGTGGAGAACTGCCATTGAATAAGTACACCAATGGGGAAAAAAACGTACTGACGGGAATATGTGGGCTTTTACGTTCCAAAACCAATATGTGATTATGAGGCACGCATTAATGTCTCTATGTGATACTAAGGTAGCTTTTCTTACCGCAAGTTCAAGGTTTGTGAGCCATAATTTTAGCAAAAGTTACCGCGTCAAAAACTATAGCTTTGACGTCATGAACTCTGGTGGCCTTCATCGAAGCCTACAGCGTTTTTTTTTTTCTGTTTGCATCTAAGCATGGGACTTTATTGTATTCAGTAGGACCCGAGGAATGAAGTTAGCCAATTTAAAAAAATCAATCATTGTGCCACGTCGGTTCAAATAAGGGAAAACACCTTTAAAAATCCGTCAACGAAAAAAAAAGAAAAAGCGGGAAAAACCAACTACTGACCTATATTTGAATGTTTTCCTTTCTATATCGACTATCATTCTGTTCCTCTATACAGGCCATCGGTTATCTGTTCTGCGCGCGTCTTCGTGACCTATACCTGACCCCGCCTATCGCCTAATCTCATCTATAGTGTAGTGGATACCCGCGTTGACTCGTACTCAGTTGCTGTCTTATCCACCTTTCGCGAAGTATAGGCTTATCGCTCGCCTGTGTGTATTCCGTCTGCACATAAGTGGTTCGTGGGCATCGACGGTAGCACGCGCGTTTTCGCAGTATATCTGTCTTAAAGGAATACTGACACGATTTTGAGACATCGCGAAAGGGACATTTTACGTTTCCTTGGTATGCAGTGTTAACACTCTCCACACACCGGAGTCAGACAACACGTGTACAATATTTTACTTTCGTTTTGAAGTTTTCGACGCTGAGCATGCATCTGAAAGCAAGCCCCACCGCAGTGGACATTATCCCGACGAGTCAACGCAGTTCCACTGAGTTGGCGAATTCCGCGACCTGCATGCAAGCTAAATCGCAGAAATCGCCGTCGGGGTCGCTGGACGACGATTCACTCGCCATTGTTTACCTTGCACCACGAGCAGATGACAGACTGTCGTCGCTAGTGCGTCGCGAGTTGCTGTCTCCCCGTGACGTCACACTGTGATGACACGTCACTGAGAAGCCGCACCCTCGATATCGAAACCGGAAGTGCTTTTTTTTTTTTAAGGTAGCGGTGGATGGATGGATGAAAGAACTTTATTGAGGTCCAATAGGTCGTGCTTGTTTCCTAGCCCGAAGCGGGCCGCTCCCACGTTGGGACCGAAAGACCTAGCCATTAACGGCCGCTTCGCGGGCCGTTGGACTGCCCATAATTGTCCCTCTAACGTCGGACTGCGCAGAGCTGCGTCCCAGCGGTGTTAAAAATATATTCGATGCATTCGCAGGCGCCACAATACTCTCTTTAGGGTTCTGGACACCAGCGTTTTTATTTAGAGCAACAATCCGAAAATATTTAAAATTTTGCGGCCACAAGCACGATATCCTTGTTAGGCATGTCGTAGCGGGGTTCCCCGGTTTAATTTCGACCACCTGGCGTTTATTACGGCTGAATCTCGTTACAACGAACACTCATATAGCGAATTATCGGTTATAGCGAACTAGTTAGGAGCTTTGTACTTCAGAAACCATAGCGCACTAACGAACACGCGGGACAGGAAGTAAACAGGACCAGCGCTTATCCTGCCTGCTAAGCGCTTGTCCTGTCCTTGTCTCGTGTTCGCTTAATGCGCTACGGTGTTAGAAGCACGATGAACTACCAACACGCCCAAGCGTTCTCCCTTCGGAAGTAGGAACATTGCTTGGTCGCACTTAATTTTCAGGGGCATTTATTATTTTTATAACGCGTACGCATATGCAATTAGCCTACATTTCTGTCGTTGCTTCATTTCTATAGTACGCGGTGCTGCTATCCGTGTTTTTTCTCCATATTTATCTCCACAATCCTATACATCTTTGGCTTCGCTAAGTGGTGTTTGTTCCGAGCTGTAGAACTATCTTATGAGGGTCCTTTCTTTGTTGGTCTCGCTACAGTTAAGGAGGGAAATGAACAGCTCTCTCTCTCTCTCTCTCTCTCTCTATATATATATATATATATTATATATATATATATATCACTGGGCATAGGTTTGAGGGGGGTGGGGGCAGTGTATGACTGCAGCCCCCCCTCCCCCCGTTGGTCGAGTCCGGAAGTAAACACTAGCTCCTCAGTGGACGCAAAAATGAAAATGAAGCGATGACGTGTTTTCCACAAGAGCCTGCCATTGGTCCCCAGGATAAAGGAGGGAAGTGAACAGTTCGCTGAATGCAATATCAGATATTCTTGGTCGGCATTATTGTCGAAAAATACGCGTAGCCATAACCCTGCGCATTAAAGAATGACGTGAAAGGTCCGACTGATTGGAGCTTCCCCCCCCCCCCCCCTTCGCCACCTCTGTGCGCGTGCCTGTGCCATTGGGACATCTCACTCAAAACACAGGCGTAAATTTCCGGTGTTGGCGCTGTACACCGTCGCATGCGCGCAGTGCAGGTGAGAGAGAGGCCACTGTAAAGGCCGGGTGACTATAGCCCCAGTCGCGGCGATATAAGATCGCGAATGTTATCGGCACGAACTTAATTAAAAGCGCACGCTCATTAGTGTTGGGGTCGTTCCTGTCTACGCTGCACGTCCGTTCTTTCTTCCCCCACTTTTTTTAATTGTTTCTTTTAAAGGTCGTGAAGTGCGCAACTGCTTATCGCGCAGCCGATGACCCCTGCTGCACATTTCTGTACGCCTACGCGTGTGCGACACTGAGTATTCTCAAGAGACGTTTATATGCGTTTACCGCGATATTTAACTTGCGCATGTTGCAGGCCGCACTTGTTGCCCAATGTATTGTTAACTCAGTTTTACGTTAAGGCTGTTATGGTGTGCTAGAATACATTTACGTATCTTATGTCTTATGTAACGGCCTCAGCATAGCCGGGTACATTGTGACTAATGATTTCGCTATGAAAGACGAAGATTTTCTTTACCTGTACCTTTGGGTGAGCCGGTTGTTCCCAGGTGCTCGAAGATGGCGCAAAAAGCACCGGCGGCCTATTTTTCAGGGACTTCGCGGCGGCTATGCGACTCGGCAATGTACGTTTCGTTCGCTGCGATTTGGACATGTTGTGCGGTACGGTCCACAACGACGTACGGTCCACTGTTAAAGGGGGGGCACGCTTATCGTACTGCTGGCGCCCCAAGTGAAATCTTACGTGGAAACCGGGGCCGTATTCTCTAAAGGATTTTACACCCCTAAGAGTGTTTTACTGACCCATCATCGTTACGGCTATCGGAAACTTGTTACACTTAACATCAAGCCAGGCCCATAGCCAGGAGGCCCGTGGCCAGGAGGGGGGGCTGCCCCCCCCCCCTTCCTTCTCGAAACTTTTATGGAGGGGATTGTTTTACCGAAAATAATGAAAATAGGTGTTCTTCTCGAAAAATCATGGCCCTCAGCCTGTACCCCCCCCCCCCCCCCCCCGAAAAAAATTCCTGGCTACGGGCCTGCATCAAGCCTAACAACATGAACGGCGAGAAAAGCCATCTTTAAGAATCTTGCACTGATTGTGACGACCTAGGTGTGCATAGAAACATGTGATCGAGAATTGGGCAGCGAAGATCAGATTAAAGAACTTGATTTGCAATAATGCGTCCATGTGCTTCGAGTTGTTGATGAATTGGCCCTCGCGCTGCCAATTGCTAGCTTCCCGGTTAGCTCATTTGGTAGAGCGACCGCCCCGGGAAGGCGTTGGTCCCTGTTTCGATCCGCGGACCAGGACGAATTTCTCGGCAACTAAGAAGCTTTCTTTCTGAGAAGTCCGTATGGATTTACTTGTGTCTTTGCGCCACAAGCGGGTGGTTGTCGATTTTCCCTTTCTCAACCCTTCTGCCACCTTGCGGGATTCCGCGGAACTGATTTGTCATGAGGAACTTTATTAATACCCCTGGGAATGGTGGTATATGGGCCTGGACCCCGCTTCGGCCGAGGGTTGCTGGCCCATGGCGGCTTCCTCGGCTCGCTGGACGGCCCAGAGCTGGTGCTTCGGGTCCGAGCTGAGCAACGCAGACTCCCAATGCGCGCGGATGCTGCATCACGCTTATTGTGTATATTAGGATAAGGCGGGGCAAAATGAGACGCGGGGACAAAACGCGACATTTTGACTTTGCCGCCCTCTATACAGCTAATACAAAAAGTACCTTTTCTTTGTTTCTCTATTTCAGCGATAGGTGCCGGTAGTTTTCGACGTTTTTTTTTGCGTAAAAGTTGATGATTGCTCACAGCGTTCGCGCGGGAAAAATTGCGCGGCTGATGTCAGTGTGTTCGTAACCCGCCAAAAAGGGGCGAAATTCTGCTCGGCCGAATTTTCGGATCCACGCATGAAGATACTCCGGCGTCAGTACAACAACGTAAGTATTTATATTGTTACTTTATACTACGAGCTACATTCACGTGACCGCGGGGCCAGAAGAGCGGTTTGGCCCGTCGTCTGGATGCACCATAACCGAGGCTCGGGCCGTAAGCCCTCGAGCCATGCGGTGCGCCGCATCATTCCTACCACCTGATAGTGCCGTGAGCAGGTGTCCAGATGAGATGGACACCCCCCCTTTTTTTTGGTTATTACCTATAGTTTTAGGATTCGTAGTGTCTCTGGGGAGGTTCGACCGTTTTCAGTTTCGCATCGCCGTCTGCTAATCGCTGATGATTACGTCAGCGTGTGTTTGGGCTACGGCTCATGGCTGTTTCTCCTGCGGAGGCTAAAAATTTTATCTGTTGTTCTTTTCCTCGTCATCTCTCGCACCTACAATTTTTTTTTCTTTCACTGAAGCCCATTAAACGTGAGGGTGTTAAAATGGGACAGCGGAACACCTTTTTGTATACCTATGAGCATAGGTCGGCAAAAAATGTGGAGCTCACTAAGACTCACTCATGAAATATATTTTGCCCTTAGAGCTCACTCGGACTCAGACTCGCGAAATTTTTCCTCAACCGGACTCACTCGGACTCAGACTCACTGAAAATTTTTTCAGCCGGACTCACTCGGACTCAAACTCACGAAATTATTACTCACTCGGACTCACGCAGACTCAGACTCACGGCTTTGTCTGAGTCTGAGTGAGTCTGAGTGAGTCGACTCATGAGTCTGTTAGCGTATAATTGGTTTTATCGACTATGGTGTCAATGCCTTTTCACTCTAATATCTCGCATAATTGGTGCTCTACTTGGCGCCTTTTGATGTCGTACCTTCAAATATGAGTTATCCGTGTTTGCAATACAGTAAGAACATTTTTATTTAAAGGGATGACTCAGAAGAAATATTTTTACCAAGAACTTCCTGTGAAAGAGTTTTCGGGGGCAGGTCATGTCACCCCCCCACCTCTGTAACTCACGCCTCTGATCAATAAATATTGAGCTGGCGTATGAACTCTAGGGCTTTGAAGTATGCGTGAGTCGACGTGACTATAAACGTGAGCTGACATAAGGCTGATAATATTGCTGACGAGGTGCAGATAGAACGAGTGGTCGGCAAAAAGGTGTGGAGCTCACTCACACTCACTCATGAAATATATTTTGCCCTTGGAGCTCACTCGGACTCAGACTCACGAAAATTTTCCTCAGCCGGACTCACTCGGACTCAGGCTCACTGAAACTTTTCTCAGCCGGACTCACTCGGACTCAAACTCACAAAATTATTACTCACCCGGACTCACTCAGACTCACAGCTCGATCTGAGTCTGAGTGAGTCTGAGTGAGTCGACTCATGAATGAGTTTGCCGACCTATGCCTATGAGAGTGTACAATTTTTTTAAGGTTTACGGTTACTACACTACAGCGGCGTATACATCAACTTTAATTGGTTCTACACCGACGCGCCCCTCTATACTTCTGTTGTTTCACTGAAGTCTATATATACTGTACTGGCGCCCCTCAACATTCCCCGCGAAATGCCACGTGTATACGGAAAAAAAAGAAATTAGATTCCTCTTCCGTACACGTATGCAATAATGATTTTTGTTTCTTTTTTTTTTACGTGCCAAAACCACGATATCATTATGAGAAACGCCGTAGTGAAGGGCTCCGGAAATTTCGATGATCCAGTGTTCTTTAACCTGCACTGACATCACATATAGTACACGCGGGTCTCTAGCATTTCGCCTGCATCGAAATTTGACCACCGCGACCGGGATCGAACCGGCGACCTTCGGGTCGGCAGCCGAGCGCAGCAGCCACTTTACCACCGAGGCGGACGTGTACACGTATATAGTTTTTAATTAATTAAATTGACCTTATGACTAAGTGTCTGCGACCCTCCGCCTCCGATGACCTGTTCGACGAGAAATGTTAATCCTTATCGCCAGTGTTACACATAACTGCTGCTGCTCCCTTGATTACGTGCTGGCACCGAGCCGCGCGCAGTTGTGTTTAGCTCATATCCTGTATATACATCTTGTTACTGTGTTTCTTTTTTTTTTCGGGTTATTGCGATTTTTCACGCCGATACCGTAATTATATCCACTTCATTTCCGCCTGCACCTCATATTTTTTTTTTCCTTTATCTTTGACATTATTTTTTTCCCCCGCCTTATCTGACCCTTGAAACATTCCCGGCAACGGCCTGACCGCGCATCGCATTTGAAACCACATATTACCACGGTTCCACGTATATTTTGTCACTCGTTCGCGTACTTTTCTGCGAGTGACTGCATGCGTCCCCACGCGCGTGCGTGTGTGACCTATTGTGGCCTATAGTGGTGGTGGCTTCGGTGGTGATTTTGGCCGCTGTTCGACGTCATGCTTACCTGTGTGTACCGTGTCCGCCATGGGTGTTGCGGTGGCCGGTATATCCTTCCAGTATAGTGTGACAGCGCCGAAGCCGTTTTAAGCGTGACCGCGACGATGACGCACCAGGAGCCTCTGTACGAGCGGCGGTCGTACTACGCGTACGCTGACGAGCCCGAGTACGGAGAGGTGGCCTACGCCACCGTCCAGCCTCGCAGGAGGTCGCGCAACCCCTTGAAACGATTCGTGCTGGGCACCTTCAAGCCTGCGAGGAGCTTCTCCGAAAGGTAGACACGGCTTATATAGCTAAGAAGAACGGAGCGTTGGGCGAGTTGGTGTTGCATTCCGGATTGCATTTTGAGCGAAAAACACGAAGGGAAGAACCACTGCGTTCGTCTCGTGGTTCTTCCCTTCGTGTTCGTGTTTTTCGCGCAAAATGCAATCCGGAATGGCTTATATATATATATATATTATATATATATATATATATATATATATATATATATATATATACACACACACACACACACACACACAGGGGTGTTTCAAGAAATGTGTCCAACCTTCTAAAAAAAATCAGGAAAATGCGATATTTGCTCGGGGCTTTCATAATTGCTTTTTCTGTAGCGGCAGGAATCTCAAGGTAGTTAAGGGCATCATTTAGGACAGTAATTAAGAAAGTTACATTAATTAACTTTTTCATTATTGTAGTTAGGTAATTGTGTGAAATGGGAGAATTGAAGTTCTTCATGCGAGGAACCCATCCGAGCTTTGAGATTTCGAAAAAGCGTCCTCTAGTAATTGTTGTGGCGTAATGAAATTCAACGAAATGCAACGGCTTTCAACAGCGAAAGCCATCGAATTCGGTGGAATTTCATTACTTCGTAATTATTACTAGGGGCCGATTTTTCGAAATCTCAATGTTGGGGTATGTTTCTGGCACGAAGAACTTCAATTCCCCAATTTGACACAGTCACCTAACTCCATTAATTAAAAAGTTAATTAATTTAACTTTCTTAATTACTGCCTCAAGTCATGTCTCTAACCATCTTAAGATGCCTAGCGCTACAGAAAAAGTCATTCACTCATTTTGGACGTCTCGGAAGAATATGGCAGTTGCGTTCTTTCATGTTTCTGTTTAGGTTTCGCCATTGAATTTGGTTGAATTTCATTACTTCGTAATTGTTACTAGATGCTACTTTTTCGAAATATCAAATTTGGGTTGGGCTTCTGGCATGAAGACCTTCAACTCGCCCATTTGACACAACCACCTAATTCCACTAATTAAAAAGTTAATTAATTTAACTTTTTTAATTACAGTCCAAATATTCCTTTAACCATCCTAAAATCCCTGCCACTACAGGAAAACCAATTCTGAAGGCAGCAATCAAATATCGCATTTTCCTGATTTTTTGAGAAGGTTGGACACATTCCTTGAAACACCCTGTATATAGACGAACAGGTTGGACCATTTACAAGATGAGGGTTACTATTGAAGGGGACGAGCTCCATAGAATAAGCCCTTAGAGGTGTCGATTTGTCCATTGGCGTAGGCTCAACCTCATAGTGCACATTTAATAGTACTAGTTGAAAGTAGCACTTCGGAAATAGTGGTTAACACAATTTGGAACGTGTATACGTTTGTCACGCAGCAGTAAATGTCATGAGGCTTTTTTGTGCGTGCCTTTTTCTTGCTTCAACGCCTCGCGTCCGGCTTGTGCTTTCTGATCGTGAACGGCTTGTGCGATATCGGCGTGGCATGTAATTCTTTATAGGAAAGAAGCGAGTGTAGTATTTTTTTTTCTATTTCTTCAAGAAACGTAACTCTCGCGATATAGATGACGATTATTGGTGTGTGACAGAAAGCCTTCCTGAAAGTGTTTTTAGGCTATAAGAATGTGGACGCGCGATACGCGTTTAATAGATAACCGCGGCGGACTAATAGACTATTATATATATCCCCAAATGGGACTGCAGTGCTATATAGTATACGTCGGTGCTAGCGGACGCGGTGGGATATATATATATATATATATATATATATATATATATATATATATATATATATATATATATATATATATATATATATATATGGTGTCATTCGTTGGAGTCACATTCGATTGAGGCAGGGTCTTATTGGAGATCTCGTGGGATGAGGCCCGGATGTATGTCTCGCAGCTGACATAAACTAGGGCAATGATGTGTGGCGGGGTATTGCGTAGTTGTACTATAGCGTTCCTCGAGTATAGTGGTCCACGGACAGCTGCAGCGGCGTGCGATCTAATACGCCCCGTCTCGCCGTCACCCTTTCGCCGTGCTATCACCATCGTGCCGATGTACCGCGTCGTACACACCCACGATCGCCTCGCGTCGCCTCTTCTGCGAATCGAAGCGACGGGAATGGGAACGCGCGGGCTGTCGTAATCGGGCCGGACCGGACCGCCTCTTCTGCTAGCTGCCCGCTCGCCCTCCATAATACATGCATGCGCAGTACATGTCGCGTCGATCCGCGTCGCACCGTGGCCTTGCTATTGTGAATGCGAAGCGTTCCGTATGCGGGAAGCATAATATTGCGTGTCGGCAGCAGTGTTTGGTTTGACACTTAAGAGGAGCCTTGATATCGAGGCCAAATTTGGGGCATAAAAACACCATTCTAATAAGGGAGCACACGAAAAGGGTATCGTATAAATGTGCCACCGAAGCGAAGTATAAACCGATAAGGGTGATAGCGCAAAGATGTGGACGAAGAACACGCAACATACTAGGACGAGCGCTAACTTCTGAGTTTACTGTGCCGATCACGAAAATATATAGTCAACAAAAAGCAGAAAAGAACAACACGTGCAACTGTCCCTGCAATTTCTCGACCACAGTTCTGCGCTATAGCTCTTGTCATACCCCACCAACTAGCCCAAGCCACCACTCGACAATGTATGAGCTACAAGACTACTAATTAATTTTGAAAGAAGTTTCATTAGGAGGTCCGATCGTTACGGACGTTAATATGGTGTGAAAAGCCCTGGACGCGCGTGTGCATTGGTTTGTATGAGCCAGCAGTTGCTTATATGTTGCCCTATATTGGTTTTATGTTGTTCAATGCCGCGCACTGCTGAAAGTGTTGGCTTAGTTCTGGCTGCAGTTAGCTTGAGTGTAGCTGATATCTTTATGGTGACAACAATGTCGCGAAGTTGCATCAATCCTCCGCTATGAGTCGGTCGCGGTGGTCCATAGTGGTTAAGGTGCTCAGCTGCTGACCCGAAGGCCGCGAGTTCGCGGTCGCATTTAGATGGGGGTGAAAGTTAAACTACTCCAGGTGGTCGAAACTTCCGGAGCCCTCCACTACGGCGTCCCTCATAATGATATCGTGGTTTTGGCACGTAAAACCCGGGATATTATTATTAATCCTCGTCTATGACGTCACTTTAAGGCCGCTCGTGACCTGAATGTACGGCTTTGAAACGTCTGTACACATTTAAGAGATTAACATACCGAAGCTGTGTGCAACCCTGTACAGACCAGGATGTGCATTGTGCGTAAACCTGCCTCGAACGGCGGCTTTGTTCCGTGAGGTCGAGGAATCCCCTGAGCGTCTGTGCCGAAAAAAAAAAAGAAAGAAAGAAAAAGCTTTTTGCTTGTGCCGCAAACGACGTTTTAATTCCTCTTCTGCCTCGTCACTACAAAGTTACCCGGAACCAAAGGACGCTCTCACGAACCAAACAGCGCGTGGCTTCTTGTTTAAGTAGACGTGGAATGTATATTCCCAAGTTCCCCCTGTTGTGACCCTCTGTATGCGCTAACTCGACCGGCGTACTACCGTGTTGCATTGTTCCTACGGCGCCACAGAATCGCTATGCAGGTCAGCCGCGTGCTATCACTTTGCGTATTGGCGGGACTCCTCAGTTCTAAGACGGCGCCTGTAGCGCGTGTTTTGTTTGTTTTGTTACGGTCTCTTTGCCGTTTCCTTCCGTGGCGTACCTTGTAGATGTTGCTTCTCTGGCTTCTTGCCCATGCATGCGTGCAGGCCGCGGCGGCGACACACTATGCGCTGCGTTCGACGTCGCGCAAACCTTTTCGTATGTATTAGAAGTCGTTCGCGCGGTCTCGTTCTCTGCGGGAGGCATTATGGCGTGCGAGTTTGGGAACGGAATATTTCCATAGGAGTGTACGATAAGCGAATGCATTGTATACGTCCAGGGATTTATACAAGCCCCCTATAACACCCCAACACTCTTAAAAGGATCCCGACAGCACTCCCCCACCCTCCAAGAAGAAAAAAAATATAAATAAAGCAGCTAATTGCACGCCGTGAAAACTGTCGCACAGCGAAGCCCTTTCCGCCGAGCCTAACTCTCGCCCCTCAGGTCACGTGACCTGCGTGACTGCTGCTGCTGCTGCTGCTGCTGCTGCTGCTGCTACTACTACTACTACTACTACTACTACTACTACTACTACTACTACTACTACTACTTTACTACTACTACTACTACTACTACACAGTTTCGCTGTAAAAAAAAAATTCGCACTAACCAACCCCCTCCCATCTAACACACAGGGGCACTTGGGCGCTCCGCTACGACATTATATTTTAGTACACTATTATCACTCACAGGCACTCGTCGTCCTCCCCCCCCCCCCCCGCCCTCTCCCAAATTGAAATTGTGGATAAACCCCTGAAACGTCTCCATGCAACGTGTGTAGCGGCTCGAAGACCGTTGTGCCTCCTGTTTCCGGTCCGCTCAATAGGGACCTCTGGCCGGAGAAGTGGAATGTTTAAGAAAGGGGCACATAAACATGTATACGTGTTTTCGGTGTCCGAATGTTTCACCGTCACCGTAGCTTCATAATCCTCGTAGCGTAATGTGCGTGGCACTGTTGTTGTCTTAATTCGTAAGCACTGGAATGGCCCCGTGGTTGGATACTGCACTGCCAGCCGTATGCCTGGTTTCTTAATCATGTCGATGGATTTGTCGGCTTTCTCCGCAATCATTAAATGCGTCATGCGGTGCCACGCTGTGTGTATATATATATATATATATATATATATATATATATATATATATATATATATATATATATATATATATATATATATATATATAGGGAAAAAACGAACTGGTATAGCGCATTACGCGTGGGGAAGAAGAAACGGCCGAGCAGACCGACACAAGAGGATAGAGCGCTAACTTCCAACTGAGCTTTATTGTGAAAATGCATCAAATATGTAGACTTGCACAAGCATACAACATATTTGATGCATTTTCACAATAAAGTTCAGTTGGAAGTTAGCGCTCTGTCCTCTTGTGTCGGTCTGCTCGGCCGTTTCTTCTTCCCCGTAATGCGCTATACCAGTCCAAGTATGACGAACCAACTCGCCCAATCTTCAACACTTGGGGGGAAAAAACGCTTCCAGGTGAGGCGATTGAGGTATACTGTAAGACAGATGGATAATCTATACATCTAAGATTAGCTATTTAGCTAATCTAATGCAGCCTAATCTAATCTACGGCGACGTAATAAGGCGGACAGAGCGCAGGGTCGGGGGCGAGGGCCCACCGCTTCCTAGCTGACCGCGTTTCTCTCTCTCTCTCTCTCGATTCGCCTTCCTGCCCAGCACCGGCGCGTGCGCGCGCACCCGCTGTTTACAGCTATGTGACGTCGGGCAAGGAACGCGGAGGAGAATGTCAGCTCGCAGTTGCGTGATCTGCGAGCTGCTTGTGCGTGTGTATACGCGGTAGGTTATGAAGAGAGAGAGAGAGAGAGCGCCTATCTCTCCGTTACGTCCTTCCTTCTCTAGAGCTTGCTCTTCTCTTTCTTCTGACCTCCGGCGGCACTCCACTCCTCGGCTCAGTTCCTCCCGCACCCAACCAATCCCCTCCTCCGTCGTCGTTCGCACCCAGGTCCTGCAGCGATAAGGAAGCGCGAGACGGATATTTGGAAGGAGGGAGGGAGGAGGGGGGGGGAGGGTACTATCGTTGCTTGTCGCTCGGCGTTGTGTGCGGTTGGCGTGGCCCGCGAGTTCCATAGCCGGCGTCGCCTGCGCGGTTTACGTAGTGATAAAAGAAAATACTCGCTATTCGTAAAAAAGAAAAAGGGGGGCCAGTTACGCACTAGTGGAGCGAGGACTGAGGAGACGACGGAGCTGGTGGCCTTCCTTTCCTCCTTTCCCTCCTCCTCAGCCTTGCCTCCCTTTCCCATACCCTTGCTGTACTATACTATTCAAGGTCGGGCCATGCTTTACCCTCTTTATGATATATATTTACCAGCGCAAAGAGACGAAACACTTAAGAAGGAACACACACACACACGGCGCTGAACTCACAACTGATTTATTATACTTCGAACGCAAGTCCTTTTTCGAGGCACGCGTCGAAGCAGCAGAAAGATAACACGATGAAAAAGAAGCGATGAAAAACCACGTGACAACTGCTTGCCGAAAAAGACAATCAACCGAAGGTAACAGCGCAGTCGAAAATTCTTAAACCACAAAGTACGCCCCCTTACTTGAGTGTTTCGTCTCTTTGCGCGGGTAAGTCTATCTTAATCACGAACCAACTCGCTCAAGCAGCAGTCTTAGCTTTAACCTCTTCACCCCTCATTTCCGGCCTCCCCACTCTCACTTTCCTTTCTCATCTCCTTGCTATACTATACTATATTCCTTTCTTGGCTTTGTGTGCCTTGGCATAGCTAGGCTGGGCTCCCCTTCTCTTAATGTGGCTCCACCTCGCGCAACCACCTCCGCTGTTAAACACCTCCGCGCAGAAGCAACGGAAGAACACCGAGACATACCAGCGCTCCATCCTGCTCGTTCGTTGTTTTTACGCTTTTTTTTTTGCGATAATGAACAACGAACTAGCCAGAATTACCGCCCTTCTGTACTCGATATTGTCATTTACTTTTGTAACGTATGATACTCGTCGTGCGTTTTATTGTTACAATTGTCAGTGTGATTTGCTCAGGAAAAAGAAAATGTTTCAGAAATGTCTGAGAACATTTGAAGGGGGTATATTTTTACGGATTAAACTGACAGACTTGGGAAAGCATTGGGGACGTTTTTTTTTTTTGTTTGTTTGTTGTATTTTTAACTGCAGTGTGCTAATTCTGACCTAAATTTAAATGAATTGAAGTCGTCGAAAAAGCACCCTGTCCATCGGTGGGATTCGGAGGTTGTGAGTTCGTTTGCTCTAAGTCATCTTGTTGCAGTTTAAGAAAACAAAAGAAAAAAAAGTCGGCTCGGCCCAGAGAATCGCGGCACGCCTGTACTCTTCACCTGTGAAATACAGCCGTGCTAGCTCGTTTCCGGTCGAAGCGCGAGTACCTTTCCTCGGCTAATGTAAATACTACACATATGAAGAGTCGGAAGGTTCGTCGTTGCTGTACCCAAAACGTTACGTTCAGCTAAACAGCGATGTCAGAAAGCCTGGCGAAATTTACCAGTACGTTCAAGCTTCCAACCTAAAAGCAACGACACAAACATGCGTCCATATGCGACAGTCAACTATCTGAAACACTCGAGAAGTGCATGACGTCACGAAAATGAGGAAGCGCGATTGGATGGAGCATTTATGCAAATTCTCTTCGGGAGGGTCGGCGATAGCTGTTGGCGGAGCTCAAATTTTTTCTTGGGTAATTGTAACCGAGTATAGTCTGTTCTATAGTTCGGTTCGATTGTTTCTCGTCATCGTGAAATCTGATAGGCGTCGCTGATATCCATCGGGCGTCGATTTATGTGCGTCACCGCCGCGGATGTCTCGAGTGGTTCTCGATTATCTGTCTGATACGAAGGTGGTTGCTGTGTAGTCCGTTATTGCGAGACAAGCTGCTGCAGCGATCACCTATCACGAGGAGATCAGGGGTTTTCACGAGCGTATAGTGAGGCGGCAACCGCCTACCCTATACATATATACGTATACGTGTATACCGGAAGCGCATCGACGCGAACGCCTCATATGACGCTGATAAGAAAGGCGATACCTCGAAATGCGAGTGACCATCATCTTCGCGGCGGCTGTTCGAAGTCGTTCGTCGTTGAGGTCGCGTATTGGGGTCACTCAAACTACTGTATTAGGCGGAGGAGGAAGGAATTCGCTGTTATTGTATGATATAACGGGATCTGTTTGCGAAATTGGCTTCCATGCGCTTAACGTGGACCGCTTAGATACCAGTCTTTCTTTTTTGTTTGGTCATTTAAAGGGACACTAAAGAGCAAAACGATTTTTCTCCTCGCATTAGTAAAGTAGTCTTCCACGATACCAAAAACACCACGCTTTCTGCGCGAAGACGCTTATTAAGCGAGAAAACGCGAAAAAAGAAAATACAGGTGGCGACGCCACCTTGGAATTCCCGCACCATTTGCCGTGACGTCACATACTTTTGACGGCGCCTGCTTGGGCCTACGTAGTATCCTAATCGGTTAAATCGAAGCACATTGTCCTCTGAGGAGGCCAGAGACTTGACATAACGAGTTTGTGGAAATTTCGTCGAGCCTGTGGCGCCAAAATACGTTAAGTGCTCTTTGAAGTATTTTACGTCACGTGTTACAAAGTACGGCGCGAAATTCAAAAATGAAACTTGAACTTGGTTTTCTCCTCGAATAATAAACCTATGGTGGTGAAATATACTACACAAGAGTTCTCCGAGCACACTTTATCAACCTAAACCAATTCATTGTTTCTCTTTAGTGTCCCTTTAAGTAAGATTAAGTGATCTCTTCTATTTCCTTGGCTTTCGTTGTCTGCTCGCTTCGTGTGATTGTGACTATACGTATATACGTATTATATATAGTTACAATAAAACGAAACCGTGTGATTATAAACCTACGGTACTGTATAAAACACCAGAATCCGCATCAAATATCGCGAAAATGTTTGGTGAGATGGCACGAACTGAGTACCTCGACTGGCCGGGTGTGGTCGCGGTGCCATATCTTGACAGGGATATGTGCAGAAGGCTCATACCTTTGTACATACGTGATACGTTCAGTTCGCGTTGAAGCGATAGACAGCACGAAGGATTGCTTCGCTCGCTGCAGCGGCAACGTTTCCTTACGCCAGCGTTTTGTCCGGTTACATCACATATCGGATTGTAAAAGCGTTCGCTGCTATAGTCTTACTTCGTATAACATTGTAATTTGTTGCTATCGCATTCGTTGCTTCTACGGTGCAGCGATATTAACTTTTTCAAAGACGACAGTCTTTCTTGGAATACACGAACGTAGAAATTTCGGTCTGTCTGTCACACGGTTCAGCCACTCGGCCAAAGTTGAGGCACTTGCTGAACGCCCAGCCATCTTGAACTGGTAGCTGCGTTCATACTTGTGAACATTGTCGATCAAAAAGCAAATATTACGCATATCTGAGGCGCAACATCAATACGTAAATATTAGGTGGCGTGTTCCTTTACTAGAAAATACATAGATACGTAAAACCTATCATTTCTTTTTTTTTTTTATTGGCGATCAACTCTGACACACTTTCCGCTTCCTCTGCCCCGGCGCACGTGCTTCCGTGCGCTTGTCGTGCGGAGGGACATTCTTTTCGTTCCTCGGAGGTTGTTGCAGATATGTGCGCGCATCACGACCGAGTTTTTTTATCGCGACCTTCGAGTGTCCCGGTGTCCCGTCGTCCGGGGTGTGTTTTATCGCTCGGCGACGGATGTATGTGCGTGTGCTGTGGAAACGTGGCTGCAAGAACGGGATGGTTCTCAGCTGACCTATTTTATCTTTTTTTTTAATTATTGTTACGTGTTCCTGTTACGGGCGCGTCTAAGCGTCCGCGAAGTGCAGTATATGAGGGACTCTCGATTGCACTCGAGTCGTCTTGCAATTTCTGAACCGTTATCGCCAGTTCCGCGTTGTGTAGAGTTCCATTGTATATATCTCCAAGGAATAAGCTCCAGCAGTTCCTGCAGCAGAGCTATACGTACACCAGAGCTGCACCAGAGTTTAACAAATGGTTCGCCCCACGAGAGCCTTTTTCTGAGGGTTTTAGTTTGTCATTTGACTTTTGAAAGGCGTAATTGCAAAGTCCTGACTCTCACGTATCGTAGAATAAAAAAATTAAGAAAAGATCACTGAAATGCGGCGTACCCGCTGTGAACGCTTCTGTTACGGCGCTGATTTGTTAAACACCGCGGCACGGCGGCCGCAGTTCGATTGAGGCAAAATACCCATGTGCACCCGTGTGCTTAGGTTTAGGTGCACGTTAAGGAACCCCTGCAGGTCGTCGAAATCACGCTGGCGTCCCCAACATACGGCGTGCCTCATAACCATGCCGTGGTTTTCGCACGTAAAACCTCGCAGCAGGAGGAATAGCTTTATTAGAAACCAGCAGATGGTGAGCAAACGCGTGAGGGGGAGACAGAAAATTAGGTGGGTAGGTGAGATTAAGAAGTTTGTAGGTATAACGTGGCTGCAGAAAGCACAGGACCGGGTTGATTGGCGGGACATGGGAGAGGCCTTTGCCCTGCAGTGGGCGTAAACAGGCTGATGATGATGATGATGATGATGATGAGCTAGGTGAGTTGGGGAGGTGACCTCCGCCTAAACGTCAGCCAGTAACCAAACCCCCTTCATGAAAGCGGCGTCCTTGGTGAGCTGGATGGTGCAGAGCTTATCTTCCGGGGCCGGTCTGGGCAGCGCGATCTTCCACCAACTGCAGCTTTTTTTTTTTTTTTAACTAACGTGGTCCTCGAGTCCTGCTGTTGATAAAGTCTTGTGGCCGGTCCGCGGTTGGGAGGAAGATCTCGAATGCGCAGATGACATCTTTGCTGCTGTGTCTGCACGCATGCATGACGACGTCTCTGCCTTGACACGGCGAAGATAGCTTTGTGTGAACCTATTGAATTTTTCTTCAACTAGAGGTTTCTGAGAAATCCGTATGTATTTCCTTGTGGCTTCGTGCTATACAAACGGGCGGTTGTAAATTACCCCTTTCATAACCCTTGGGGGATTCCGCAAAACTAATTTGCACTATGTTTGTGTTGTGGTCCATGTAGTTTCCTAGCGTAGCTAATACCATGTTTGATGTAATAAACGACAATGCATGCATGCAACGGAATACCCGGAATCGTGCTGTTCAACTATCTTGTTTTTTTATTCTTTTATAGTACTCTTGTGGTGTCCACTATATATGTATACTGTACATGTAAATAATGTATCGATATTTCTGCGTAGGCTCTGTTGAAAACCTGCGCTGCGGCGTTCCCTTTCTGTGCCCCCATCCATCGCGTACCTTGTGTAGCAGGATATAGTGACTGGCTAAGCGTATAGCGCCCTTTAATTGGATGCTACATCGTAAAGTGCAGGCGGATGGAATGCACCTTGCGGCGGCACTCAGGGGGTATGCGACAGCCCCGTGCGTTCATAGTCGTTGCACTGAACTGTTGCACAGGCGCGTTAGCCAAGGGCTATATATATATATATATATATATATATGCAGACTTATGATGTTATAAGGAAGGCATAATTATCTATTGGTGTTGTGTGGCTGTAACTCGTAACAAAAGGTTTTGTACATCGGTGACCTCCCGCCCCTTCGTTAAATTATAACTTGGGGTTACAAATTAGTTGGGCCAATTCAAAACCCATATATGCATCGCAGGTTTTTTCGACGGGGATGCAAGTTTTACTCGAAAATTGGTCCGCTTCTTCTTGTTCGAATTTTACGATGTTTTTGTATGTTTGTTTTTTCTGAGAAAATGTTCGCTGTATGGCGTAGTTCGGAATATCTCCGAAGGAGATTTTTATAGGTGAAATAATGATAAAAGTGAAAAAAAAAAAGCAGCTGCAGTGAAGATATAATAATAATAAATGTTCGGGTTTTACGTCCCAGAACCAAATTATGATTATGAGGGACGCCGTAGGGGAGGGCTTCGGAAATTTTGACCATCCGGTGTTCCTTAACGTGCACCTAAATTTAGGCACACGGGCCTCAAGCATTGCGCCTCCATCGAAGTGTCGAAGTGCCGCCGCCGCCGTGGCTGGGATTCGATCCTGCGACCTTCAGGTCAGCTTGCGAGCACCCTAACCACTATAGACCACCGCGACGAGTCTGCAGTGAAGAGAAAGACACGCTTGTCAACAAAATTGATGTATGTGGCTGTTTATCTGAGGCAAGAGGGCAATGGCGAAGGGGGGGGGGGACGAGCGGCTAACTAATGACTGAGCGGGCGTATCTTGTCAGCGCGCAGATCGCGCCTATAGATAAGACTTAATGACAGGAAGCGGCTGCGACGGGATCCTGAATGGCGTCTCGTTAATGTGTTGATTACGTAAGCGCTAGTGATACGTCGGGTAAAAAATAAAAATTCATTTTCAAACGCGTCCACCCCATCACGACCCTAAAGAGCTGTCTCGCTCAGCAGCGTAAGCTTGTCGCCCTATATTTGGCGAGAACAGACAGATTTAAATACTGTAGTTTCGATCTTTCCAAGGACACTTGGAGATTGGAGCAAACTTCCTGATTTTGTTGTTGCCTCGAGTTATTATACGCAAAATGAAGTTTGTTTCTCATGTTCTTCGGCTTGCTTATTGCTTGAAATTTTTTGGTGTTATTGTACGTGTTTATTTGTCATTTATGCGCGAGATGTCAGTTGCTTTGTTACGTGAAAGTGTATACGGGCCCTTCTGGTTGGGCCAAAACATGAGTTCTGGCGCGCACGCACGCACGCACGCACACACACACACACACACACACACACCGAGGAATTTGCTCTGATGTGTGACGCACAGTGTTGAACCACTGCGAGGTCCCGGCTCCTCGCTGTGTGCTCAGAACGAACCGGATAATATAATGATTGTCGGGGTTTAACGTCCCAAAACCACGATATGATTATGAGTGGCGCCGTAGTGGAGGGATCCGGAAATTTCGACCACCCGGGGTTCCTTAACGTGTACCTAAATATAAGTACACGGGCCTCAAGCACTTTGGCCTCCATTGATCGAATCCCGGCCGCGGCTGCCGTGCCGGGATTCGATCCCACGACCTGCGAGTCAGAAGTCGAGCACCATAACTACTATAGACCACCGTGGCGGGTTTGAGAAAGAACCGGACGCGCACGCTAAACGTGATTGCTGACGTGTACTTGATCACCTGTTATCGCCGGTGGGGGATACGGTGCATGGTGCAAACAGTCGAGATAACGCTTAAGAATATAACCGATAAGCCGTTATTTCCAGGGCTCTAATGTATATTGATGCGTGTACGTAACTCGGGTAATTACATAGCCAACTGATCTGTAGTCATCCCCCTCACTCTTTTACGCGGGCATTGTCTACATTTCAATTTGTCGCGCATCAGACGCGTTATGAATGCACACATTTTGTTGCGGTGATGACGCATGTGCACAGTTCAAATTGCCTCCCCGGGTGTCTGAAGAAAAAAAAATTTAGGGGTGCTGATCAATTTGAAAAGACATTGAGCATAACGATAAAGTCACAAAACCGATTCAAAATGTAAGCACTACCCGCCACGTTGGTCTGTCGTGGTTATGGTATATGACTGCTGGCCCGAAGGTCGCGGGATCGTCTCCCGGCGGCGGCGGCCCCATTTCGATGGAGGTGGAAATGCTCGAGGCCCGTGTGCTGAGATTTAGGTGCACGCTTAAAGAACCCCATATATGTTGTCGAAATTTCCGGAGCGCTACACTAAGGCGTCTATCACACTAACATCGTGGGTTTTGGACGCAAAAGCCTATAGCAGTCATTGTTATTATTCTGTAGTTTTAAGTATTGGGGGTGGGATGTCCTGCACGAAGCTATTGGTCTGTAACTTTCTTTTAGGACAATAGCTTCATTCATAACGAATTTTTTTTTCTTTTGTCTACCAGGTGGTCGACACAATTAAAAAAACACTCGCCCCCTTTGTTTTGAAGCCACGTTTAATGAATGATCCCACCAAGAAATACGTGAACTATATAATAACATACGCCTGCGTATATTCGCCTACGCGACTATATATATATATGCGCACGCGTAACCGTTTGACCCACGGTATACACAAAGGAGGACTTTTAAAAAAGAATACTGCACCGCTCGACGTATCCGGCGCTCGCGGCGCGGCACTCGGAGCGCTAATTACGCGTTTATATAAGTACGCGTACTATACACGAACGCGCGCTGGGTCAACGATATGCGAGTGCGTGTTACATGCGAGCACGTATCGCTCGCGCGCGTGGGAAACGGTAATTTGCGTGCGCGCAGGCCTATGCATGCCTATACACGTTAGTATATGTATACTGGGGTGGATCGCTGCGTATGTATACTGGCCCGCGGTGCACGTGCTATACACGTAACTCGTGTTGTACGCACCGCCTCGCAAAGGGGTGAAAGGGCGTTGCCCGCGCACGCGACCCGCTCGGAGTCTCATTTGTGCCAGTTGGCATATTAACGCGCCGCAACCACCGCATCTATTAGCAGTGTTGCTATGTAGCGGTCGTTGGATGCTGCGCGGACTGTTTTACCGGCGCGTTTTATTCAAGATGCCGCCATCTCGAGCACGTATCTTTTAGAGCGACCGTTCTTCAAGCGAAGCGCGTCACCTTCGGTGTGGCGGCGCCATAGTATGCGAACAACCCGGCGAGTGTGTACAGAAGCGCGCGCGGCCCTTGAAGGTGCGTCGATCACGCCACCATGACGTCACTGTGACGGCACATAACGTTGCGTTACGTGGTGACGTCTTCGCACGACATCACTGCTTGGTCAAAGGTGGGCCGATCCCGGAGGCAGTGCAAAGCGAGGTGAGGGGCAGAACGCTTGCAATATGCCTCCGATCTCGGAGGCAATACAAACACACGTTAGTTGCAGAAAGCTTTCAGAAAGGGGGCGTGGGAAGTTCACTGCATCGACTTAGAAAAAAAAAAAAAGATGGATTTTGCCTTCGAGTCGACTGAGGCGGATGCGTAAGGGACCCTGTGAGTTTTGTGATAGTGGCTTGCCATTAAGGCGTAATTCTTAATGGGCAGGTATGTATGTATTATATGTGTGCTGTAAGGCCTGTGAATTAAAACAGGGTAATCTCTTATGTATCGAGTGGTGACACTGTAGCGGCTGTACGGATGCGTTCGAGAGTCGGCCTTTACCGCATTTCCCACACTTATATCCCATGCGATAAACGGTCGCATCGGGGAAGCCTCGAAGCGCGCGATTTTCTTGCCGAAGGTCGAAGAAGTAATTTGCGTTCCCTGTCGGACGGTCCGGGCGCCTCTCTGCGTGTGAGCTGCATGAGATATATGTCGAACACGGTCGTCTGCAAGCGCTCGTTTTGCTTGAATGTATTAGAATGTAAAACACGTTCGGGGCCCCCTTCTGGCGCCCGTGCATGTCGTTCCCGTTGTACGCTCGACATTCAGGTGTTATTTATTTTTTTTTCTCTCTCTCTCTCTCTTTCCTCCGTGTATATTATCTGCAATGTTTTCCTTTTGCTTCCTGTATAGACATAACAAACGGTTGTCAAGGGCATCTTCGTCAAAATCAAGAACACATGGGCATGGGCAGGACATGTGCAAACTATCCACAGAGTTCGGAAAAGTACAAGGTTGCCAGATGGCGAAAAGAAAGAGGCTGAACTTGGCCGTTTCTTCTTTCTTTTCGCCAACCGGCAACCTTGTGCTCTTGCGAACTCTTCAACATTTAGCGATAAGGCAAGATAACCGCTGGTCATTAAGAGTAACGGACTGGATTCCAGGAGAAGGCTCGTAGGCGAGAAGGGGGGGGGGGGGGGTTGCAGAAAGTTAGGTGGGCAGATGAGATTAGTTCGCGGGGACAACGTTGGCGCAGCAAGCACAGGAGCGGCTTGATTGGCGAAACATGTGAGAGTGCTTTGCCCTGAAGTGGACGCAGTCATATGCTGATGCTGCTGCTGATGATGATAGACGTGTCTACCCCTACTTAGTTCCACCCGGTTCCCTCCCCCCTCCTTCCCCTCCAATATCGCGCCGTAGATTTCTTGCGCCGCTCTCTTAAATAAAAAAAAAAGAAAAAGAACTGTATAGCTAGGCGTTTATTGACGGCGGGATTGACGGCGACGATGCACAGCGACGACAGTCACGACGGAGCGCAGACTCGCACGAGCACGAGAAGGGGCGAAGAGGGCGACCCACTAGAATGCGCTCGAGAGGACGGACGCCTTGGGTTTTAGAGACAATGGAAAGCTGAACATACCCGCGATTGAAATAAGTAAGAGACGGTTAGAGTATTGGTGGCAGAAAACTAGAGAGAATAAAGGACAAAAATAAATATTGAAAAAGAAATAAGGACATTCTGCAGTAAAGGGCAGAGAACGGAGCTGAAAACTTGTTTTTTTTTTTCTGGAGTAAGATAGTTTTAATTGAAGTAAAGACACTAGGCCAACACTAAGAAAAAGAAGAGTAAAGGTTTTTTTTTTTTTTTTTTTTTTTTTGTCGAGCCTGGTGGCACACTTGTCACTGCCCCTTATAAAGGGGACGCTCATAGCATCCACCCATCCATCCACCCATACATCCATTACAGCGTTCCAATGCTTCTCTACAGAACCCTTGTCTCACCAAACAAAGTTTAGTGTCGCTCCGGAAGCGCCTGCGCGCATCGCTGACAGGATATGCGTAAACTAAACGTATGTGTAGACGAAAAACAACAAAAAATCTTGGCAGGCGCAGGGAAAAGGCTAATACCTCCGTGGATGTACACGTATATATATATACGACGTGTCGCTTCAGCGTTTGCCGCGATTATAGCCAGGAAACGGGGAGGTGTAAGAGGCGGGGGGAGGGGTGGGGGAGTACTTTCCGAGAGCAACGCGTATCCTGCTCTCCTCACGGGGATGTGTTTCGACATTGAGCCGCGCATACGACGAGAGATGTGCTTTCCCGTCGTGAGCGTGCAGCTCATAACGCGGGCGGCGCCTGTAGGAGAGAAAGTAGGCCGTGCAATATGCGCATGTTTGTCGTCGCATAATGCTGCTCCAGAGAAGAGGAGGCCCAGGAAAAGAACCGTATATCCCCGGCCTGCTACAAGTATACGCATTACTTGGGACTCTTGAGATCCTGTCTCGTCTCGGTGTCATTGCATGCACTCACCACGCTTCTCTTCGACTTCCCTGTGCGTATCCCGACTGCCCTATCCCGACCACGGACGCACAGCTCAGACGCTTGATCGCGAAGTGACCGCGAGCGTTTATATAGGTTCCTTCCACCATCCATCCGATACAATGAATCGGAAGAAAAGTAAGATGGTTTTCTCCCTCCGAGTCGTGTTAGGCAAACGCATTAAAGACCGTGTAATTTTTTTTTCGATCCTGGTGTTCCGGAGATTGTAGAGTTCCGCAATCACAACATTTACAGCCAATAATAGGGTTCACAAGGGTGGCGGCCTTGGCCTGTTGGAAGTTCATGACTATACCAGCGCGAAGACACCGGGACAAGAAAGAGGACGAGACACTGCGCAGTGCCCTCTGACTTGTCCTGGTGTCTTCGCGCTGGTATAGTGTCAATAAGAGGGGCCGTATAGCTGCTTAACCCCGTAAACCGCGGGCCAGTCGGAGCTGACAACATGAGTTGGAAAGCTCAGCAGGTTGCCGCTGAGTGCTATTCGGGACACTGTCTCGTTGAAGTCCAGAACATCGTCATCAGTCTATTTTTGTTATGTCCACTGTATAGGACGAAGGCCTCACCGCAACGATCTCCAATCCGCCCTGTCCTGTGCGAGCCGGTTCCATTTTTATGCATGCAGCTTCTCATGATTTAGTCATCCCGACTAACATCTGGGCCCATATTTCGGCTGTGCTTTTCCCGTGCCTTGTTGCCCATTCCGTGATTCTTTACTGACCACCACCTGTTGTTATCTGTCCTATATGCATATTTCTAGATTGCTCCACTATTCTCACATGTGCTGCCCACGCAGCACTTGTATAAAGAGTACTGTGTTAGTAGTACATAGCGTGCTTGACTCTTCCGTGGGAAGACGCGAAACCGTCTTCCCACGGAGGAGTCAAGCTCTTGTTTGGGCTATGTTGCGCCCGTCCTGCGTACCTGCCTTTCTGCGTCCGCGCTTCTTTCTTTCTTTCTTTCTTTTTCTTGCTCGCGCTGTCCTGCTACGTATCTATGCGACCCACGGAGTAGCGTGCACTGTCTGCGCATAATTTCTCCTCCGCGACGGCTGGCTGGCTGAACGCGCCGCCGAGATTCCGCTCCCGATAATTCCGCGGCCGTCCGTCCGTCCGTCGACTTCGGCGCACACAAGTCTGACGCAGGGCGAGTGGCAGCAAAAAAATAAACAAAACCAAACAAAAAAAAACCCAAGGGTTTTACGACGCGCACGCGTGCGCGCGACGGCGATGACGGGCTTTATCGGCGCGTTGCTTTTGCGCTGTCTCTCGAGACTATATCTTTCTTTACGTATGTATATGACGTGTGTGTGTGTGTTGTGTGGTGTGTGTGTGTGTGTGTGTGTGTGTGTGTGTGGTGTGTGTGTGTGTGTGTGTGTGTGTGTGTGTGTGTGTGTGTGTGTGTTGGCGTGGCAATTCTTGGCGTGACGGATGGCTTTGATGAGTGGCTGGGGAGCGTGCGACGGGGCGCACAGTTGCAGCTGTGCGTAGATAGACAGGACACGCGCGAATCTACGTTCCGTATGTTGAGGCGCCACAAGGGGGCGAGGTCGGTGACCCTGCCCGAGCCTTCGCTGCCCGAGCCTTGGGGGGGGGGGGGGGGGCACCCGCTGCGTACGACGCGTGGTTACGACGCTGATTGGTTTGCTTGATCTTGTGTGGGGGCGTTGCTGTAGTGCGCACTGTGCACGGGCTTGGTGTTTGTGTATATATATGTGTGTGTGTGTAAACGGTCGCGAAGAGATTTGTTCGCCGTTAATCAAACTCGCGTGCGGCGCGAGGCTTTATCAGAAGGATTATGGAAGGATTAGCAGTCCGTGATGGCTAAGCTGTCTTACGTTTACTTCTTGACGCCTCTGTGACGCACGGCCGGTGCTAGTTTCTGATTGGCTCGCGGGATCTGCAGTAGCTTGTTCAATGAAGCGTAGTTAGTGCTTTGTGTCGCAGAGTTTGCGTCTGCTCTCTGAAGCTTGCGGGGAGCCGGTCTGCTTGCGAGAGCCTCGTGTAGGTCCGATGTTCGATTAGAGTAAGAGCAAAGCACAAGAACTTCCGCGCCGAATGAAGTGTGAACCGCACCAACGCGCGGCCAGTCTTGCTGCCGAATCTAATATAGACAAGCGCATCCGGTATTTCTTTTCTTTCCTTTGACAATCCATATTTTGGATGGAGCGCCACGTTATGCTTTCCACTGCGCAACTCGCAGCGCAGTTTCTTGGCAGCAGCGTGCGTGAAGCGAGCGCTCTGTCCCTTAAGAGTTTTCATCTTGCTTCCATTCCGCCGTGTTATCAGCGCCTAGCTGATGCGAACAGAGGGCGGATAGAATAGCGAAGCTCCAGTGCACGTGCGTTCAAGCACCCGAGAGGTGTTGCTGTTTCGAACTCAATCGGTGAGGACGCGAGAACGAGCTCTCACTGCGCCGTCTCTTACAACGAGCATCTCGGGTGCGCGCGCGCCTACTCGACTCCGCGCTCGTGGCCGCTGCAGTGACCAAATTTCAAAATTACGTCTTCATCCGGCGACAACTTTTTAGACCTGCTGACTTTTAATAAAAAGAAATTCAATCCGTGAACCTTGCTGGGCAAGAAGTCGGAATTGCATTGCAAGGGTCTCATTGGAGGGCCGTAACTATTAGTCAACGACATTTCAACATGTTTTAAATTGTGAAGCGAGTGGAGGAGAATAAGTGGACAAAGTTTAAGAAATTTAAAAAATGGGTTTTTTTTTTAATTGTCGAGAAGTTTCTGTTCGGTGTTTTCGGTTGCCCGATATATCTCTTTACTGAAAAGTTATATAAATACAAGATTTGGCATTTGGTAGATAAGCATGCGAAGAACGTAATGCGTTTTTGTCGCTGCTACAAGTTTTTTGAGATAAAGACTAAAGTAAAGAAAATTTTGCATTGGGCCATTTTTGAGGTTTTTTAAAAAACATCTACACTACACATAAAAACTAAAAATACCTGGCAGAAGCAAAAACATATATATTTAGTAAATAAATTTCAGCTACCTAACTTTAATATATTTTGTGCAATTCATAACGAAAGTGGCCAAAAACAGCAGAGCGGATACGCTCCACTCCACCTCTTCGAATTGATTTCCTGGGTTCGAAAAAATTTTTGGCGAAAACAAATGCGTCTCTTCTTTCCACTCATCAGGCTAAATATAAAATTTTCAAATAAATTTGAGAGGTCCCAGCCATCGTTTGTTCGATCTTACGTGGAATCACCCTGCTTTGTGTCGCAGAGTTTGCGTCTGCTCTCTGAAGCTTGCGGGGAGCCGGTCTGCTTGCGAAAGCCTCGTGTAGGTCCAATGTTCGATTCTTTCCTCTTAAGTTATTTCGGGATTTACGCGCTCGTTTCTTGGATCTGTAATTGATTATTAATTAGACCGTTAAGCAGTGGCACGTGACTAGACTTTGACGTCTTTCAAGGTATCATGACAGCCCGTGAACCTACGCATTGCATGTGGTCTTTCGAAAAAGCGAGCGATGACGACTGGCGGTTGATATTGAATTAGATCATTCGTCCTGCGTTCCTACAAAAAACGGTAGTGGAAGATGAATGCTACAGAAAAGGAACGAAAACTGCGTACGCTAAATCTAGAGCCCATGGAGCTACAAATATTTACACGTGTGCGGGCATAGTATGCGGACTCCTGTGGTACCTGAACGCGTGAACATTGATGAACTGTGGACTCTGACAAGACAAGCCTATAAGCCTGGAACCTTCGGCTAGAAACTGTGAGAAGGATTATGCCTCCCTTGTTCGTTAACGTGTGTTTGTGAGAAAGAAATACACGCACTGCACTATTGCATGTAGTGTTGTGGCGTGCGCCTTCTCGAAATACGAGCGAATTCCGAGTGACTGTATAGCAGCGGTCACTTGCAATAGAGCAGTATATTGTGCGTTTTCAGGTGCAACAAGCTATAGGCTTAACTTCGCGTGAACTTTTGCGTTAGTGCGTCTCAACCTGTTTTCTCTCGCTTGTGTGTTTGCTATACACTCGTAAAAAAAGTTCGGAAAAAGCTTGTAACCACGAGCAAAAAGTTAGTACAGCGCTGTTACTAGCTTTCTTGGGCCATTACTAACTTTTTGCTGCCTGTTTACTACCTACGTTAGCAGACACTTGAAAGTTGCAATGGTTACTACCTCTTGCGTACCGTTACTGACTTTTTCCATGCACCTGTTAAACGAACTTATTAAACGTATTTTAGGAGTTATTATTACGAGCTTTTGCAACTATTTACTACCACGGGGATCTGTCAAGTTCATTGAGGCGATATTAGTTAAGCTTAGGACCCGTCTTGGGTCTTGTAGATTAGGCCATGTTGAGGCAATATTACACAAAATAGATATTACATATATTTGTCTTAATATGCTTGTTAAAAAGTCCTACGCTTCGTTACTTCGCGCACCTAACAAAATTGCACTATATATAAATATAGGCGCATAACTTAAACTATTCATCCCGAAGCTTAGCTGCTCACCGGCATTAGCTGCGTACCCCAGAGGTAGGGCTATAAATACTCGTGGAACCGCTTCTGAATTGTGTCTCGTAGCCTTGTTGTTGTGTATGTGTGCTGTTTTCATTCATGACATTCTGTGCATAATTACCTAATGATATATCGCAATGTTGATGCTCGCGAATTTGACCGTTACAAAAGCAAGTGATCTGTGATGCTAAAGGATCACGGTAACTACTTTTTTTTGGGGTAGTAACCGTTGCAACCTATATTTTACTAGTTAGGAGCGAGAAGGGTAGTAACCGCTACTAAAGGCGTTTGTAACGACGAGGGTAGTAACGGTTACTAACCTCCACGTTACTAACCGCACTTACTAACAGGGTAGTAACATATGTGACAAGTGCTTAGAAAACCGAAGTTAGTAAGTACTACAGCCTTTTTTTTTTAAGAGTGTAGAGCCGGCCAATATTTCCGGTGTGTAGTGTTTCCGTCGTGCTTGTTATAGTTTGTTTGGCTTAAGCCGGGACTGTCCTTACTGTAGACACTGTTTGCCAGAGAGAGCAGTATGGTTAGCGGGCGTCACACAAAATGGCAACGTGCCCTGTACATACATACAAGCTTGTAGCTCCTCGTATTCACTGGAAACTCTTTTTTTTTCTTTAATTTACTCAGACGCCTCCAACTGCGGCGTAAACGTGTATACGGCCCCAGGACGTGAACTTAAGCGCCGTGAATTGTGTCGTGTCGGTCGATCATTTCTTGTGTTTAGAGCACACCGTGGGACTTTTTTCTCGCTTTCTTTCTTTCATCTGCAGTAAAAAAAAAAAAGGAAAAGACAGAAAGCTAGAGTATCCTCTCACGGAACTATGCGGATGGGTTTTAAGTTTCCTCTGTCAAGGAGCGCACTTCGCGTTGGGAATTTTCCTCTTTCCAGTTATCATTCTCTTTTTTTTTTTCTTTAATTTCTTTTTCTCTTCTGTTTCCTCTTCACATACGCCTCTTGCCCGTGTCAACGTCCTACGTATATACGCAGTGTCGCGACGAGTTCCCTGAAATTGTCCGTCTCGCGTTGCCAATTAGGTGCGCGCCTGTTTTCGGCAATTTTTTTTTTTTCGAGCGTAATTGACTACTCTCTGATTTGACTACAATGCGCGAAAATTTCGGGGTGTGTTGCAATTCCGTATAGGACGTCAATTAATCGTGCCCATCTGAAAAGCTGCGATGTATAACGACTTAATTGTTCGCGTAAACGCGAACGATTAGGTGTTTGACTTTTAAGGTACATCTCGCCGAGTGAGGGTTCCATTGAAATCTTCAATGTTTTTTCTATATGCTCGAACGAGTATATCGTTCAAAAAATGCGACAAGAATGTTAGGGCTTCCTTCGATGTATCTCTCTTTCAACTCTATATTTGTCTATGTTGTTTATAGGAACACTACATGGGGGTGCTAAATGAGATTTAATCGCTAATGCATTGTTTTAAAACACGAAATTTCTATTGCTTCGGGTGTAAAACAGAAAAAAAAATTGGCTACTAGTGAGGGAGAATCAAGGCGGAATTTCCTCATCTTCAAATTTTCCGCCAAAACGTCCCCAGCTTTAGCACGTAGCTATAAAGTGGATATTTGGGCGAGTTGTTATACGACATAGTTGAAATAAAAATGACACACAAAGAAGCACACAGACATCATCTCTGTCCTCTGGCTTTTGACTGTTTTTATTTCAAGTTGAGCCCGTAAGTGTGACATCGTCGCGGACGTCGCCAAGTACATACGCTTTGTCCGCGGCTTTTTCAAATAAGTTGATGCAGTCTAAGGTCCCTCAGGTTTTAAATAAATTTCGCCTGACGAATGAGAACTTGCGTGTACTTAGGAGTAAAGACTTGCGCGCACTTTTTGCGTATAGTACTTGTTATCGTCTGGTGTTTTACTTCATTTGGTTACATAATCCGTGTGGTTTCCATCTTATATGTACTTTTCAAGAAATATCACACTGCTGTTAGTCTTCGTGTGCATGTTTTATTTACTTTTGCTGAAGTGTCCGCCATTCTTTAACAATTAACCTTGTTTTGCAACTCAGTCTTTGTGTGCATGCTTTACTTACTTGTCCGCTGCTGTGTACTGAGAGGTGGGGCCAGTCAAGCTACGTGTATCTTTTTTCGAAACCACATCTCGTGTGCAATTTTTTTTTGTACTTTGTGTGGTAAATAAACAGACTTCAATTTCAAGGTTTTCTGAAGAGCCCAGCCGTGGCCGTGTGATTCTTCAGTCAGCGTACCTTTGCGGCCCTCTTGTCTGTATTATGAAGGGTTCTATATTTCATACTGGAGGAGAATATACCAACAATAGTCTATAGGCGTGGCACTCGTGTAAGTATAGTTGCATAACCCCGTCTTTCTATTCAGTACATATATTCTCAGGATTGTATGAATAACTAAAAGGTATTCGGTTGTATCCCCCAAACTAGCGGTCACATGTGCCCAAACTATTTAAAATGGGCATTGGATACTCTTCTCTTCAAAGCAAGTCCTTATTCTTCCCGTCGTTAATACGAAGGAGAGCGGGCTCGAAGGAAAAATCTGCATGCTTCTTCTGAGTTTCTGTCAAGCCTTCTTTCACGATCTGTATTCATTTGTGTTTGGTGTGTTTTTTAGTGGTAACTTATGAACGCGGCTGACCTTTTTCCTTCGCATTCCCTTCTAGTGCAGGCGGAAATTGGTATTCGTTCCCTACTAGTCCGGTCTCAGTGACCGTCGATTTTAAATCCTGTGCACTGCTGTTTTCCCTTTTTTAATCCCCATGCCCTTATCCTCATGGCAGGGTAGCAAACCGAGTTGACCTCCCTGCAGCCTTGTCCCTTCTCGCCCTCCCCCCCCCCCTCCTTCCAGTGTAAGCCCTCTGTACTGACGTCGTTGCCGATAAAAGGTCTCACTGGTCGGGTAGTCGTTTAGGTTTATAAACTGTTCTCGCGTTTCCTCGTTATTGACCGGAAGCTGCAGTGTTATCTTAGCTTCCTTCGCCTTCTTCCCTACTCCCCATGCGGCTCGAGTTATGTGCAGTGTGTAGATTACAGCGCCGTCCGACTCACTTCCCTTAATTACTCCGCTAGAGAAAGGAACGAGTTAAAGGGGACGAGGTGCGGCAGAAATAGGGAGAGGGCAGTGCGTCGTGATAAAGCTATGGAAACTCGGGGCGTTGGCGCTATATACCGACGTATAAATGCAAATATACATCAGGAAAAGGTTCTTGGCACGTCTGGAGAGCGGCGACCGTTGCGGGAAGAGTGCGCTGACTGGAAGAGGAAGAGGAGGAAGAAGGATACTGGAGAGAGAGAGCATCGCACGCTCCCGGGCTTCCTTTCTTCCGGTTCCGGTTGGCCACGGTATCCGCCAGCCGCCGCCGCCGGATCAATGCACTCTTGTGTTCTCCCAACGGCGTCTGGCTCGACTGCACGCGAACGCGGGAATGAGGGAGAGGGTATGTTTATGGGGTCGGCTGTGAGTTGAAAGTACCTCTCCTCCTCCTCTTCCCGTGCGTCCCGTTTTGTTTCTCGTCTCTCTCTCTCTCTCTCTCTCTCTCTCCCTACGTTCCCTAAATTTTAGAGGGAGAATGGGGAGCGAGATATGCGAGGTGTTCGGAGACGACTGTCGGATCGTATGTTGTATTGAATATATAACGGGGGAGCGTGGGTGGGCGGGGAGGCTTAAGACTGCGCGCCGTGGCGTTCGCATATAACAGACGTCCCTATTTAGGGTAGAAAGGGATCTGAACTCGAGCTATGTGTGAACCTAGCGTGATATAACGCGCGTAATGAACCCCTTCCGTAAAGCGCATGCGTGTGAACTTCAAAAACTTACAGACGAAGCAAAAGGACTTGAGGGAGCGATGGAATTGCAATCTGTGGACGTATACATTGGCGCGCGCGCGTTTGTGTGTGTGTGTGTGTGTGTGTGTGTGTGTGTGTGTGTGTGTGTGTGTGTGTGTGTGTGTGTGTGTGTGTGTGTGTGTGTGTGTGTGTGTGTGTGTGTGTGTGTGTGTGTGTGATTTGCGAATTGAACGCACAGTTATGAATGTACTCTCATCCCTCCGATTGTCCGTCACATTTCTAAATACAATATATGTGTACCGTCGATTGCTACGATATCGTACGCGGATGTATAGTTCTAAAAAAAAACTGATTTCGGTATGCGGTTGTGACATCACTTACGTACTTCAGTGAGTTGAAGTATACGCCTCCCGGCCTGTTTTGTTTTCGGGGTTCTGTACGTATACTTTTTGAATGAGACGATGGTTTTGATGGGGGGAGCTTAATTGCTCCGACAGAACTGCGTCCTTCATCTTTTCCCGAGCTACCATTACACCGTTGCTTTGTAATGGTGCATGCGTTAATTGATTCCCTTATTGCGCGCTCCAGAACAAAAAAGAACAGAAGCGCTGCCTTTGATTCGCGTTGCGCTGAATCATTGATGAGAAATGTGTGCCGTTGTTCGAATAATTGATTGGAACTGCGGTACTGCTGCTGTTCGGGCTCGGGCATGGAACGAAACGACAGCGCGCTTCATCTTCGCGGCCGTAGCTTCAATTTTGTCCCGCTTGGTTTTAAGCACGTGGTTATCACCTGTCGTTCGCGGCCTCAGATCGTAATCTTTCAATTAATTCTCATTACTTCTATCTGTGAGTGTAGTCTATGCGAAATAAAATTGGCCAACGAATTGGGATTAATGACACGTGTGCCTGGCTTTGCCTCATTCGCAATGATGTTGAATTCTGTACGATGTTGTTGAAGAAGTAAGATCATCAAGTTTAGTAATAATTACTGCTGGGGCTTTACGGGAAAAAAAACTACGATATGATTATGAGGGACGCCGTAGTGGAGGGCTCAGAAAATTTCGACCACTTGGGGTTCTTTAACGTGCGCCTATATCTTAAGTACACGTGCCTCTATATTATATTCGCCTCCATCGAAAATGCGACCGCCGCTGCCGGGATCGAACCCGCGTCCTTCGGGTCAGCAGCCGGGAACCGTATAACCACTGTACCATCGCGGCTTCTTGTCAAGTCGATGCGTCGCGCATACTATCGAAACCGCGCACGCGATGCTATATAGAACAACGGACGGTACATAAACGGCCGTGATAGAGCGCATAGAGCACAGACGGACAATAGTGCGAGCGTACCTGTATTTATCTTTGTACGTTTATGTGGTCTATCTGAGCGCATTGCTGGGTCAGGAACGAAAACACGAGGGACTAGCGGGGGAAGACGGGAAGGGTCACAGCTTCTCTATCTGAGCGCATCGCCAATACTTAAGCTTTATGCACGGTATAAGCAGGACTTACACCAGGTGCGGTGCCGTCCCAAACCTGCCGTGAAGGCCCCTACGAGGGACGACGCGGCCTCCGAGCCTCGCACGTAAGGCGCCTCGTGAGCTCAGCTGACGGGAAGGATATCTGTCATTGGATCAGTGTAAATACTTCTTAGGAAGGCAGCGCGCGCCTAGCGGACTCTTATCATGAAGTCTCACTCTGTTTAGTGCTCTTTTCTAAAGTTTTCACCTGAGGCTGCCTTTTTTAAAGCGCTTTTACCTTAGGCGTTGTGTGAAAATGGACATTACCTTTGCCGTTATCCTGTGGCCCTGTGCGTGGTATAACTATAGTTATATTCTAATACTCATGGACGGCCCTGCGGTATTAATATAAATACCACGAAGTTAGATGAGCGATCCGATCGGCAGGGGGTCAACAAGGCGGCACTACATTCATGGGACCTCGATGCGGCCTGGGTAGCATGTCGGTATAAATGTTGATCGGAAGATTTCTATATGTATTTGTGTTGCACATGCTATAAGCTGGAACAGCCTTTAAACGATGAACGCGGTTTGGGATGCTATATTCACGACCGCCCCCCCCCCCCCGCTTGCTACTGCATACGCGTGCGCTTAAAAGTTGGATAAACTTCTGGCCCAGTTCATCGCAAGCCTCTTGAGAACTTTGTTTTCAAATTTAAAACCCTTGATTGCCGTTTCCCACGCAGGAAATATACATGCAGGTTAAACGTTGCGTTTCTTTTTTTTTTTCTCTTTGAGGGTGCGTGGGCATCGAACTGCGGTTAATATTCTCGCATGGCTCTTATATTTTCTTTCTTTCTTTCTTTCTTTTTTGCCGTAAACTGGCCCCGATGGAATAGTAGCTCGTTGCGCAGAGAATGAGGATACAAAAAAAAAATTACCTAAGCGCTCCAGCGAAGATGAAACCAACGAAGCCGAAACGTGCAACTCCGGTGTTTATCACGAGCTGGGATCTGTCGAAGTGTTTTTTTGTTGTAGCTTCGAATTTCTCTGTTGCCACATTTAAGAGATGCGTGCTTCAAACTTTCCGTTTGGTGACGTTAGCTTAAAGGATGTTAAGAACATCTAGAGAATTTTATGGTTAGCGATTCACGCTGCGGCGGGTATCATCCTTAGCTATTTAAGCTGACAAAACCGGCAGAGAAGCTAGTGCAAGCGTGCGGACCCTTCGACGTAGCGTATGCTATCATTGCTTCTTTATTATAGTGTATGCGCTTTCACGGGACCGTCACGTGTTTTCACCTCCTTGCCATATACGGCTTCGCTGTATAAAATATAGCACCATATAGGTGCGAAGCTGTCACGCATGCGGGATGTCTTTGTGTAGAAAGGTTCCCGAATGGGGAAGAGCAAACTTTCCTCAGCTGCCCAGCACTCCCTCATTTCCCTGGTGAGCCCGCATGCTTGCCTGCAGTTTCTCCCCTGTACGTAGCTGCTGTATAATGGCTGATGGAAGGGGGAAGAACTGTTCCCCGGGGAATCCCATTATTTCTACCTCCGCACTGAGTAGAACCGGGATTAAACATTTAGGTATGGGGGGGGGGGGGTAGGGGAGAGAGAGGAGTAAGCCGGGAACGGATGTCATGCATCCCTAATAAGTTGGCGCGTAATATATTCCCCATTTTCTCGCCCGCTGTGTGAAGGAAAAGTAGACACACGACAAAAGGTGGTGACACTTTGAAAGTGATACGCGGAATTGCGTCCCTACATGTTCTGCGCAGGACAGGGGATCTGCCTCCTTTAATGAAACTGTGGAAAGGTGTCGTGAAGGTAAATGGTTGGCATTCCGTGATAGGGAGGCGTTCTTTAGTATTCGTCTTCCCTATTTAGGCTGAAATTTCCCAGCTGAATACGTACTCCCGCGGAAGACGGGTTGTGTAGAGAGGGTGCTCGGCTTTACCAGTCTTGTGGTCTTTATTCTTGTTTGCGTGTGCATGCGCGCATGTCTTCGTGCGATTTGGTTTCGGGAGATGATTGGAAACGTTTCATCCTGATTGGGGAAGATCGCGTGCCCTCGCTCCTTCGCCAACGAACGAACGTTTGTCAAACGGATGAAAAACGGCGCATTGTGTACCGTATAAAAGGGAGCGGGAATTATCCTGAGTTCACAGAAAGAAAATCCGAACTCAAGGCAGAATCCTTCCATATTTTCCCATTTTTCCCATGTGATTTCTTTTTCCTGCGCGAAGTGGGAAGACATGCTCCGGAAGGAAGGAAGGAAGGAAGAACGTGCATTTCCCTCCTTTTGCGGAAACGATATGTTTGCTCCGGGGCGGCGGCGGCGTGTGCACAGTGTTCCGTCCCTAATAGGGAAACGCCCTCTTTGCATTTTGTATACGCGTTTGCAGCTATAGGGAGCGCGATGAAATAGGGATGGCTGTTTTGCCGAGGAACCGTAGGGGTGAAGGATTGGGAAGTTTTCCTTTCCCCGAAGCGTGCTTTTTCCACATAAAAGGGATAACGATTCGGAGGAATAAAAGGGTAAGGGAAGTTGTTTGTGCGCACCGTCTCGAAAAAGGAGTTCGCTTTTTGTTTTTGTTTTATTTTCTGGCGCGTTTGGCTAGCCGGCGGCGGAAAGGCACGGCGCGATGTACCGAGACGTGAAGAAAGTGGGATGAGGACAGGAAGATGTTGCGGCGCGTAAAGGGGATTGGGAAAGAGGGGACGTTAGGGAAGAAGGAGCGGCGCTCGAAGCGCCGCCGCTTCCCCGCCAAAGGCTCGACGGGATTCCAGAGGAGGTGTCCGACTGGGCTTCGCGGAGCGCTGCTGGATGCTGCTGGCTGCTGCAAAGAGGGGAAAGGGGGGTGAAAGGCTTTTCGGGAAAAGGCCGTTCCCTTTCCCCATTTTGAGGAAGGACGGCAGTTTTCTCCAGCCGTTTGTTTTCTCGCTACGTGTATTCTCGGTTCCCTTCTCCTGTATTCTCTTCCCCTGAACCGTAGCAGCGTTCACAGTTCGTTTTTGCTTCTCTCTCTCTCTCTTTTCCCTTCCGTCCCGTCGCTCCCTTTCTCCGCATCGGCTCTCCGGTATTTCTGGCTCAGTCTAGCGCGGCGGCGCCGTCGGCGTCGCGCGAGCACGCCTAGCGAAGCGTTTTTTCCACCGTCGTCGACGTCGGTTGCTCAACGTTTGTCGGGCGGCCCCTCCCTTTCTTGGGCCTGCTCCGGGCTCGCTCGTGGAAGACTGCGCAACATGCCGTACCGCACCGCAGTGTGATTTCCCAGTCGCAGTGGTGTTCGTGGTGGTGTCCGCTTGCCTCTGCGACTGCTTTAAGGCTGTTCGACCGTGTGCGTGCGTGTGTGTGCTTTTTTGGGACCGCTGGTTCATTATACTGTGCTTCTGCGGTGTTTGTGCGTTTCTGCCTGGTTCGCCGCGGTTGCGTACTCAGCAGCGCTTAATTGGGTCACGCCGGCGTGAGAGATTTTCGAAGAGGAGATTTTAGTGGCGCATTCCCGAACTCTGCATCAACGCGTGGCCCTCGCAGGAGTGGAAACCTTCGCGTTGCCCAGTCGTGTACGCACCAGTGCAATCACTCCTTGCAGAAAAACGGCATTCTCCCCGTTTCTTTGTTCGTTTTTTTTTTTTAAACGGTTCATTTCGCATTATTTCCGTCGTTGCGTTTGCGAGCAGTAAAAAGTGCGGCAGAACCTTTCGGCCACGCTATCTTCAAACTTCTTGGGAACGTTTGATACGCCTTAACGAATGATTTGAATATTCACGTTCATGAGCCTGCTGGCGATCCGATTTCTAAGATTGTGTCGTCTGCACATCCAAGGAGGAAGGCGAGGCCCTTGCTGCGGGAGCAGATGCAGCTCTCTTTGAGACATTGAACTTCGATTTTTAAATTTCCCGGCGCGTGCGCTGATTACTCGAACCTAATTAAGAACGACGGAAATTAGGGACGTGAAACGGTCTATCTAGCTGTACAGGAATCCCTAGTCGTGTAGGGGGAGCACTTTCACATTTCTTCGTTCCTCGAATTACTGCGCTCTGGCCCCAGCGGACCGCGCTTTGCGAGGCTCTTGCCGCGTTGCCGATGTATGGGCGTGGCCGCTCTTCATTCCCTCCCAGTTTTCAGACCGATTTTTTTTCTTATTTCTTTCTCTTTTTTTTTAAAGGCGCGCGCTCTCGCGTCACAGCAGCGCGGTGAACTGTGAGGCAATTTAAGAGTTGAGAGAACTCGTCGAGTGCCTTGCGAAGTTCTCTCTGTTCCCCGCGGGACACTGCAGATGCGACTGATTGGTGGCTGCCGCGCGGGAGACGAGAATCTGCCTGTTGCCTCGGCAACGAATACGACGTCTTCGCGCTTATTTCGACGTCTAGTCGGTCGGCTGTTGCTTCTCGTCGGTGGTTGTCTGAGGTCTTCGACACTGGAAGTTCTTCGGCTTCGCGTTGCGTAGACGCCCCGGAGAAGTCGTCAAGACTGCCGCTCGCTGTCCACCGGGAGGTCTTTGACACGGACCCGCGATTTCGCGTAAGACGCCTACAGCTGAAACTTTGTTCGCTAGGCAGAGGCGTAATTCCGCCGGCATATCGTTCGCAGACTGTACGCCAGTGGCCCTGTTCTCTCTACAGTGATTTCGGATCTGTACAGCAGTTCTGATAACGTGTTTTCATGGCATCTCTAGGTCATACTTTGACGTTGAGATCGTTGCCTGTTTGAGACAGTGATTTGAGCTTCGTTGGTGCGCTCGTGATCACGTGGTTTGCTGCCCGTCGTTGCGGCTTGCGCGTGTATACGATTACTTGAACGTTGACCATTGACTGACCGTCATCCATTGACCGTCGAGGACAACATTTGAATGCTCGTTGAGCTCGTATAGACTGTTGCGTAAACACGTTCGTGAATTTCGGAAACTTGATACACGGATAGTTCGGACCTGCGCCGATCTCTACGACGGGCTTAAACTTTGTTCGAGTGGAATTCGAAGCAAGGTTCCGCTTTGCGAGCTATTTCTTTTGTATGCAGCAAAAATAACGCGGCTATATAGGAGACGACGGTATCGGTGTGTGAGACATTCGGCTATTGTTCGTGGCAGCCCGGTGGTCTTGCGTCGGCTCCGATTTCGAAGCTCGCGTCCTTGTTTGTTTATTTTTTCAGCGGGTTTCGTGTGGGTGGCCCTCGCACGTCAGTGTCGGATTTGTTTGGCCATTTCAAAGGTTACGTAAACCTCGCGAAGTTGTTTTTTTTTTGCTCGTCGCCGCTGAAACGGACATCGCGTTCTCGTACGCCTCGAGCTGTTGTCGAAGAACTGTAACGGCGCACTAAGGCGGTATCTTTCTTCATAGTTCTTTCGGTGCCGTTTGTTGTCGCTCGAAGAAAGAAACCCGACTGCGGAGAATGCCCGGCGCCTGAAGGAAACGAAAGGTCGACTCGGGTTGGCCTTTTTGCTTTATGGCTTCTCTGTTGTTGGGGCGACGCAACGTGGACGGCGCACCTTTTGCGTATCGACTGAACGTCGTCGGTATAACTGCGCACCGTCTTTCGTTTCCCTGACTTTCTTGCTGGACGACATATCGACCGTCTTGTGCTTGAAGGCCGCCGATTGCTGCGCGGCACTGGGTCGCACGCTGACGCTTTTGCGAGGAACTTTCTCATATTTGTGAAGTTCTGGCCTGTGGCACTGGGCGTCAACACACTTGTGAAGCGTAGAAGAGTGTCCTGTACGTAGCAGTCGCCATTCGGATTGCCCTGTCGGCGACGACTGTTACGTGGTTTTTCTGAGCTACACTGCGCATGCGCGCACCTTTGTGGACGGTCTAAGCGGCCACAAACACTGCTTGTGTGACGTGCGAGGTGTAGGACCACGTGTTCGTCCATCTCCTGTCGTCTGCTGTGTGGTGCAAGAGGCGGCAGCAATCTTACGGCTTCTGTACGGAACTACTTTGCCATGTCATCAACTACGGTCACGTGGTTTTGCGGAGCTCTACACTGCGCGCATGCGCGAATGTAAGACCCAAAGCTTTAAGGACAGTATTGTATCCCCGGCTGTGTTGGCACAGACACAAGTGTGACGTAGAAGACCACGTGTGCGTAAAAACTGAACCGCGAAACCATCGCCTGGGGACCGTATCTCACGGCAGACAGACTCGTACAGTGTCGATAGCGATTGCTCGAGACAGTGCTTCAGTAGTTCCCCTGTTTTGGAAGACAGCTTAGGCCCTACGGGGCCTCATCTGTGTTTATTTGTGTGTGCTTGGATTCGGTGGCTTAGTGTGTGCGCGTGCTTGTGACGTCACCGTTGCTCCTTTGACGCGATTGGTGGATGTTCTGCTGCGCCATGGTGCTGACGACGGGCACCGATTCGTTGAACCGACGCCACAGCGTTCCCGACGGGTGAGTTTTGCTTCGTGTGTAATGTTGATTGCTGATTTGATTTCAATTGGGAGACGGGGTGGGAGGGGCGGGGAAGGGGGCCGGGGGGGCTTGTTTTGGCGATGACTGAAAATGGCTTCCGGAACGAGAGAATGTCTGTTATTATGTTCATCACACATATGCTTAGTTCAACATCTAAATATTAGGATCGTATTTGTAATGGATTGAGATGCTCCCAGGCCTTGTGTTCGTGTGCCATGTGGCGTTTTTCTTTTTCTTTTTTTCATCTCGAAAAGAAGGCCATATACGGACTGCAAGGTCTCTGGGGGCCCTTTGTATAATTTACGCTTCTTCCGTCGCTGTGAGGCACATCAGGCGTCCGCGCAAACGCTGGACAATTACGATGCATACGGTGTCTTCGCTTCCTCTTCGAAAACTTATGAAATGACAACAACGTTAGGGCCCCGCCACGGCGGTCTCGTGGTTATGGCGCTCGACTGCTGACCCGAAGGTCGCGGGATCGAAACCCGGCCGCGGCAGGCTGCATTTTCGATGGAAGCGAAAATGTTTGAGGCTCGTGTACTTAGATTTAGGTGCACGTTAAAGAACCCCAGGTGGTCGAAATTTCCGGAGCCCTCCGCTACGGCGTCTCTCATAATCATATCGTGGTTTTGGGACGTTAATTGAAACCCAGATATTATTATTAAACAACGTTCGGAATGTGTGAACTCTTCATATAAAATGATTTGGAGGCTATACAACGACCATTTGTACTCGTGCGGAGGGAATGGCCCGAGCTTTTAAGACCTGGAGCCTTGGTGCACATTGTAGATGTTACTAACGGTTATCACATTATCGAGGACGCGACGATGCTAGCATATTCAGTGTATTGATGCCGAGCGCTGCGTCGTTTTCAAGCCGGGTATGCGTACGTGTTTGTATGGAAGGGGAGCGTGCCTCTACATAGACGACTTTAGATCTCACCCTCATGCGATAGGCGCGTATACAGTTAAGCGCTATGCAGTAGGAGGATGTCGTCTCACTGCGAGCGGTGCGGTGTGCACAGAGGAAGTCCCATACGTATAAGCCTGAAAATGGGCGGTGGGGCAGACAGGTGCTTGACGGACGAGAGATTTCCCCGGCAGCGGAAGCACGGTTCGTACTCTATATACATATATACCCGACTTTGCTTTCCAAGGAAGAAGAGTGAGAAAACGAGAAGGAAATGCGAGAGGAAGCCCACGCCATGGCACACATATAATTCTCCGCCAGTTTGCCACACTGGGGGAGCGCACCGGAGCGTGACTCCGCCAATTCCCGAGTTTTCCGCAAGGTTCGCGACGGTGACACACCCGCCGCACCACTCTGTGATATTTGTGGAGTGGTCTTTATGTGTACGTATTTTAAGGAACCATTGCCTCCGAGATGGTTTGCATGCTCGTTGCCCACTACTACGTGCTGCTTTCGGGAAGTCGTTACAGATATATTTCTTAAGCCATTGCCCCCGAGATGGCTTGCGCCTCCGCTGCCCACTATAAGGTGTTGTTTTTGGCAAGTAGTTATTTTAACGACATCCCCATTCCTTCCTTTAACCTTTGCACACTTATGTTCGCATTTAAATAACGTTTTGGAGCGTAGCCTTCGTGATCGCAAGTTTTTGTTGGCATTCTTGGAGGCAAACACGTAAACACGTATACCTCGAAGCAGACCCGGTCACCTAGGTTCGCTGTGACGGGAGAGACCTTCTCTCTAGAGTTGAACAGATGGATCTTACATGCGCCCTGGATGTATGCTGCATATGCAGACGTGAAGATTGCGAGGTTAATACCCCAGGCACACGGTACATCCGTGGATCGTTACTCGCAGTCCATCCTCCGCAGGGACTGAGTAATTCAGAATGTGTCATGGAGTTGAGATATCTGTGGTACCAGAACATTAATGAACTTCGGGCACACTGCAGAACTGAATTTTGGTTATCATACAGTTTTCTTGCTTGTTTAATATACCCCGAGGCTGCCCTCCTGGTAATAAAGAATACCAAATCTCATTATTACACCAATGATTAACCTTACATACCGATTCTGATGCTGCGCGTTAATGTTAATGTACAATATGCAGTCATCTTTCAAAGGAAGACTCTGTCAATTTGAATACGTTTGTGCGCGACGTATGTGTTCAGCCACTGCGCATTTCTAAAGTTATGTGGGTGTATCATTTCGTGTAGATAGCGGAGGCGTAGTTATAAGAAAATTTCACCGAATCCTGGGTTATGCGGGGAGTAATAATAAATTTTGCTTGACTTTAATGAAACAGCGTTTTAAGAATTAAGAAAACGACGGATCCAACGCATAAGTAGAAATCGGTGATGAGCGAAGCCATCTCTAATGCCTTCCAGTTGTCCTTATCCTTGTACATTTCAGTGTAACTGAATGCTCCTCGTGTTAACTTGGCCCCTATTTTCTTCCGTTTAGACATATGTCCCCGCTCTCTGTACTGTGTTTTTGCACCTCCTGCGTCTCTCTTTGTCGGGAAAGGTGCGGTTAAAAAGGCATATACCCCCGGAGAAACATTCCGGGAATGTGAAGCGTCAAGTATCTCCGGAATCGTAATCGCATTAGTAATCGCATTATATCCAACGGATTAAGCCATCGATCGTGGCTCTTCTTTTTCTTTCTTTATTTTTTTTTCTTTCTTTATTTTTTCCCCCCTTGGCAGCGCGTTTCGCGGTCTATTTCATTGCACATCCTCGTGGTAAGCTGAGTGTGCACTGCGGGCGCCCTCACGCGGTATCGTATGACGACAGCCCGAGGACTGAGATCGTACAGAACCGCTGCGTAAGCACACACTACGCAATCCCCCCCCCCCCCCCCCCTTTATTTTTTCTTTCGGCAATCTTTTCGACGTGGTCGTTGTTAATCCGGCTTTGCAGCTCGGCTCTGTTGCCACGAGGCGAAGCTAGCATTACGGCGGCCACCCTTTTCATCGTGCCGGGTTGTTTGGTTTGTGATCGTGGAATGGCTTCAGTCATGGCGCTGGTGTCCGTTTTTTTCGTTTCTTCCTGTGCCCTTGTTTCTTTCGATGGAGCCGAAAATGCTTGAGGCCCGTGTACTTAGATTTAGGTGCGCGCTATAGAACTCCAGGGGGTCGGAATTTCCGGAGCCCTCCACTACGGCGTCCCTCATAAACATACCCTGGTTTCGGAATGTTAAACCCCAACAAATATTATTATGTGCCCTTGTTTCATCTATCGCTGTGACCTAATGTTTTCTTCTTTCTTCGTTTATTCGGCGTTCAAGGAGACCTTTCCATGTCGATGCTCGCGACCGCGTGCGGTCTTCGCAAAACAGATGACCAACGTCTCTGCGCGCTGTGTTTTCGCGAACTTTGTCGTCTACGAGCGGTTGATTTGTCACCTGGAGTGACGTGCTTATCATCTACCGTTTCGTGTAGTGTACTTGGAACTCTGCGCTGCGGAAGGTACTCCGCAAGTTATTGCGGTTGTGCAGAGCTCTCACTTCGACGCGCTTCGCGGCGCAGCGACGCGCTATACACGGTCGAACCCCTCTACAACGAAATAACTCTTATAGCGAAGTATTCCTCACGCCCTGGCTATATTGTGAGCGTCGCGGTGCGCGACCTCTACATGTCACTTCGTTACACGTAGCGATTGGACCATCGCCGGGACCTGCGCACGAGGTACTGCGGCCTGCCATTCGTTTCATTGGTGCTGCGGTGGCTTCCTGTGAACCGCGCCGTTCGCTTCATAACATGCAGTGCTCGTTCACCGATTTTCCCCCAACCTCTCTGCTGACGCCCGCGACGGCTTGGCGCTAGCGTGCGGATACGAAGCAACCGCGAGCAGCACACGGGCGTGTATATAGGCGTCGTTGAAAACTCCACGTTCGCGCCGCGGCATCTGTTGTGTCTACGCAACGAGGGGTGTGTTTACGCCTCCGAAAACGACCATACAGTGCGGTTCACGACCTTTCGAGTTCGTGTGGACGGCGCGTACAAAACATAAGAGCCTGTACCGTATACGGTACAGGCTCTCGTGTTTTGTACACACCGGGGCGCTAAAGTGCTACGCACTTATAAGTGCGTAGCACTTTAGGGGCCCGGCTTGTCGTCCGTCCATATATCTCATGCGGCGTGATCACGCTCACAATCAAGTGGCCAATGCAGGCCTAAATCAAGGCTAGCAATGCTCAAGACCGGGTTAAAATAAACGAACGAGGTCTAAAATTATACAATTAACAGAAATAACCGAGAAGTGATCGCAGTAATTAACTTAAAATCGCTAAAAACGCCTCGGAAACATGCGGCTGACGCCCGCGCCGCGCAAGAGAGAGCGCCACCGCCTCGCCAGCCGCGCGATTGCTCCTCCCACGGGCGCATCTCCGGCGCCTGTGTTACGAACTCCTGCGAGAGATTATTCATAGACAGAGACTAACAATACAGCAACGGTAATCGCTGGGTGCCCGTGTTACGCACTTCCTTCATCTTTCACAGTATAGTGGGAGCTGTGTCTATAGCGCAGGATTTAGAATTGCACAAGAACGACATTAACGCTGGATGTAATTTTTAGCGTCTTTCAGTGATGCTATAGCGACTGGCGGCGGAGCTATTTTCAACAGCGTCTCGTTGTACCAGCACCGCCGAACTCGGGCTGCGCAGTTAATGAACTTAGTCTTGCACCACCGTGAACCGGTTCACGCGCGGTGCAGTCGAGTCCAACAGACTTTACAACGTGATGCACGATCGTTCACGGCCGAATGAGTTCAGATCTGTGACTCGCGTCTTCCGTATACGTCGTATTTTGGGACATGAGACTGCGAAGCTGAATGCGATGCAGAATTGTTTGACGCACTATATCCTTGGGGTCGCGAACGCGACCAATGAGACAAGTTGGCAAGGCGTACGTCTTGAGGTATAACCACTGAATAATGTCCAGCTCGCCCTCATTGGGGCTGTACGCCCCTGTAACGGAATTCTTAACCGGTCTTCCCTTTGTGTAATCGGTCGATGCTTCTTCGGTGGATATCATTTCATTCATTTCTTCATGGGAGCTTGACGACATTACATAAGGAGGGAATGAGATGGGAAACATGAGGTCATTGGAGAAAAAAAAAATGCGCTCAACATTGTGACGAGTTACGGAATATATGACAGGCATACAGTTAATATAACAATACATCTATATTGCAATACAGAAACGCAGTATTGGCGAGCCGGAGTAGACAGAAAGATAGAATGTACTAATGTTGCGTGCAGTAATCAGGAATGGAATAAGAATAAGCGGATGTGACTAAGATACGCGTATTTTATCACATCTAGGAGTGGCGGGTATGTGAATGTATGCTTAGTGCATTGTTACGTGCACGTAATTCCACGTCTATGTCACACTCTGTTACACTATTCAAACGATATAATTTTTCACTTCTACACTATTGAGTGGTCGCTCGGCCGCCTCTAGGCAGGCACCATCCGGGGTCGTTGACCTTTCGATGCCTCCTAATGTTGAGTCTGTTGAAGGGAAAAGAAAGAAAGAAAGAAAGAAAGAAAGAAAGAAAGAAAGAAAGAAAGAAAGAAAGAAAGAAAGAAAGAAGTTACGAAGAGGCTACGTAAAAAAAGAAACAAATCGTTCGAACCAATGTCACCATGCGTTGAAGCAGGGCTCCAACTTGTCAGTGGTCGCGGGCAAGCAAAAAAAAAAGAAAATAAATTGAAACAAGGGGCGGCAGGAAGCAAGATGGACTGGCTGTCACGAGGGATCTGTATGTAATTCGTAATTACGATCACTGTAATTGCGCTAGTCTCTAATCGGTTTTTTTTTTTTTCCTGTCTTAATGGCGGCGGCTGTCAGTTTCAATTGCAAGCAGCTGTCCACGGAACGCCGCCTCGCATGTGCTGGTCTTATTTTTGCGTTACTTGTCTTATTTTTATAACTGAAGGAAACGTGGGGATGAGATACACAAGAGTTAAAACAGGTCGAAGTCCCGCATACGGGTACGAATTATATATAGTACATTAACTGTTACGTTTAGCGGCACTAGTTTTAGTTCTATTTTCCTTCGATGTTGCGCTGCTTCCGTGTATACAAGACCATATGCTACTTGCCTGACCGACGACGCATGCAGCGGTGTTATTCCGTGGTTGATTTCGCGCTGCTTCGCACGATGTCGTGGGTTCGGTTACCGGCCGCATTTTGAGGGGCCACGAATGCAAGAAGGATGTGAGTCTGTTGGTATCGTGTGGTTGTCTGTGATCGAATACTCGATCTTTTCGCTTAAGAAATAAATGAAAGAAGGAAAGGACGATGGAGGTGCTGTTTATTATGCATTGATTTGTGTGTGCGTACTGATAGACTTCGCTAATTCATGTATACACCCTGCTGCGACCGTCGTTCTTATTCTTCCAGCTGCCGCCTTGCTATGGAATGTCAGAACTTTCTAGTTTCGCTAGGTGTCCCTGTACGTGGGCTAAAAGCGCCCCATTCGCAGGAACCAGTGTAAATTTAAAGCAACTCTTGCGTGTAGGCGTTGTTCCTTATCGCAGGCCTGTATACGTGTTTATTTTTCAACAGCATTGTACGCGATGCGTTCGTTGCTTCAAGCTCGTGGTTATGGTTGGCTTGGCGAGGATCGATCGAGATCAGCCCACTGACGTTGCGAGAAGAGAGGGTGTGGGGAGACACACACTAACTTCTCGCCCCGTCCCCCGAAATTTGTACGTACAGTCGTTGTGAAAAGTTCGCAGACGACTAGGTTGCTGACAAAACTTTCTGAATATCCCAGCAACTTGTGACTGTATTCGAACTGCACAGTACATGTCGTTAGCACTTTTGGAAACAGGCCGGAAATCTGAATTCTAGGCGGCCTGCCGAAGCAGCGGGAATATTAAGCTTTTTCTTGTCTCGTGGTATCTATATCTATATATATATATACATACACACACACATATATATATATATATATATATATATATATAATATATATATATATATATATATATATATATATATATATATATACGTAAATATGCACAGGCCACCCCTTTCCCCCGAAATAAATGTCTGGCCTCGCCTATAGATGGATCAGCCGGTGACGTAATTACCGATATGTGGGCATTGCACTGAATACGCGTGCTTATTGATCAGCGCGAAACAACGATCAATAAGTGTACATCCGTTCCGACTCGCCCACTTTCTGCCTTAATGGATGTACGTACGTGGGAAGTATTTCTTCTTTCTTTTTTTTTTCGTATCACTACGGATGTATATCGCGACGGATCAACGGAGATTAAGCGACGGGCTGGCTCTTCTTAATATCCGCTGCTCCTATATCCCTCCGCAATGCACTTCTGTATACGATCCCATTCCTTCATGAGTGTTCTTCTGATATGCGTATGTATAAAAAGAGTGCGCAGGTGTTGCCGATGTAGTGAGAAAGAGAGCCTGTATATATTCTTCGCACTGCAGTTATGTGTTTGGTTTATTACGTTTCATTTTTCTTCATATACAGCGCGGCTACGAACTTAAGTTTATTATTACAAACTTTTTTTTTCTATTTCTTCATATACGGCGCGGCACCGCGATGATTAAATCTCCCCCGCACCGCATCCGCGCGGCCTCCTAATCCCGGAATGGGAACGGGACTTCTCCGACGACGACGGAAAGCCCAGCTCGATGCGACCAACCGCTATGCAGAAGTGTCGCGGGCAAGCAATTAATCACCGGTCCCTCGCCTGACGTGTGCTGTATATATGTACGCCCACCATATACCGTCGGGCCTCCTGGCCCGTTTTGCCGATCCCGGTGCTCCTTTAATTACGTCTTTCTTTCCTTCTTTCTTTCTTTCCTTCTTTCTTTCTTTCTTTCTTTCTTTCTTTCTTTCTTTCTTTCTTTCTTTCTTTCTTTCTTTCTTTCTTTCTTTCTTCTTTCTTTCTTTCTTTCTTCCTGTGTCCGTATGGAGTATTTTAAGACGGCGTGCATGGAAAAGTGGTATATATGTATTACTGGCCTTCCGGTGCAGTTGGAGACGTCGCTCGGGCAAGCAGTGGTCAGTTTTTGAGGATGATAAATGCGAAAGTTTCAGGGCTGATTGTTGTTGATTTCTTTTTTGCGCATCTTAATTGTGTCACGTTTTCGTTTTTTTTTTTTCTTACGGCTGAGTAATCCGGGATATAAATGATCATATTGATCGTATTTGTAAAGGGGGAAAAAAAAACGCCGAAGTTGTTACGCTGTTCCTCGATTAAATTAACATACAAACTAATACACGTGCGATCCGATTGGGAAGTTCTTACGCGTAAGACGTGAGGCAATTGGAGATCTCTGCATGAGGGAGGCCTTCTTCGTCCCGCGGTAGGCGTGAAAGAAGCCGATGTTGATGACATTGCAGAAGGCGCGCCGAATGTCTCACAGTCGCGCTCCCTTAATGTCATCGCGCATGCGTTGCGCGCGCGCGGCCACATGCACAACACTTTCGCGATTTCACGAGACATTGTAGTTGGTGCAGTCGCTTTCTGCAGTGCAGTTCAACAGGGCTTCTTGTGTAAATTTTTTGCGCTAAGCAGTTTAATAATGGAATACCAACTAGCCCAATCCCACACTTTACTTCTTGCTGAGCTAGCTTGTTCACAACTTGAGGAAAATAGGCATGGCGCTAACCGGACAGGGACGAAGTGAAGAAACGAACCAACAAACACGGGTGCTGTGGTTCAACGTGCACGTGATCTCGAATACATTCATCCCCTGATTCATAACGTACACGCGTGAATAACGCAGACACCTTGCCTCGTTATGGCACGTATGCCTCATTGGGTATGCATAACCCCTGACGTCATTGTAATGCCGCTACGGTGTCTCTTGACGCTGTGCTGTGTTCGTAATAATATATATATATATATATATATATATATATATATATATATATATATTCCAGCACTGTCGTTTACCCCCCCCTCCCATCCCTCCCCCCTTCTTCTCTACAGTATAGTCGCCATGTTTGCTGTCGCGCGTTTTTACGACCTGGCAACGTCCCCGTCCCGTCCGCGTGATCGAGATTCACCGTACAGCGCGAAGCCGACGAACTCGGGATTCGATTTTGGCTTCGCTCGGCTACTGATGGTCCCCCGCCCGGACGAAAAGCCTGGGCGATGATTAACACTTGACTCGCGCGTGCGCTGTTTGTGCGTGGCTTGCTGTGTGCGTACAGAGGCCTAGCTGTGCTTGTACGCTGAGTGTTCGGCTGTATACAGTCATCGAGCTCGGAGGCGGGGTGCATTCGATTAGGTCACCGCTGGCCGGGTCGACGTGCGCACGCGGTTCTCACGGCTCGCGCTGCGCGGGTGGTCGATCGAGAGGCTGTGGTCAGCTATCTAGATTTGGGAAAGGAGAAAGGTGGGGAGAGAGGCTTCTTGCGTCGGCACGTATGTACTCTAGCGTGGTGCGAAAAACCTTAGCGTGACTTCATTTCGTGACGTTAGGGGTCACGACGCACGACTCCTTCGCGCGCTTAAGCCATCCAGTATGCTCTCTGCGCATACGCTACAGCGCGTGCGCGGAAAGCATTCGGCTAGTAATCAAACACTCCGGCGTCATGAGGCACTCGTTGAGACGGGAAAGCTGACCTCGATATGAGCTGCATTTCGTTAAACCATCATAATTATAGGCTCGACTTAAAGGAGTCAGTATAAAACGCATGGATACGAACCCACAGCCTATGCGAGTAATGCGGAGGTTATGGGTTCGGATCCCACCGGTGGCAGGTTTTCTTTTTCGTCTATTTTCATTTCGTATTGACCGACAATTAGTACACTTAACTTAAAAACTACATCTAAGGTACACTACCTTGTAGTATTCATTGTCAGCTGGTTTAGTATGATCGCGTTAAATGAAAATGATTCTTTGATCTATTTCCAGTTTTTTTTTTTTTTTTTTTCATTCGTGGTAGGTGTGAGGTTACGTGTAGGGCTACCTTAGGGTATCAGCATAGCCTTTACAAATTACGGCATCAACTATGACAAGTTACCCTGTCGCACTAAAGACTCATTTTATTGCAGTCCCATTCTATTACAAAAAGAATAAACGCTAAAGTAGTTATTTACAGGCAACTACGCATTATTAGGGTCTGCTTAGCACGTACAAAAACAACGTATTTTACCTGATACAACCACTGACGTAACTCATTTTTTAATGCTGTAGAACCTCGTTAATACATTCCCGTTTCTTGCGATTTCCCGGTACCAACGTTCGCGTTGTCGTTATCAGGCGAAACTACGCGATGTTTTAGTGATTTTAGATTCTATACTTTCCCGGATAATACGTCCCCCCCCACACACAAAAAGCGTATCAACGAGGTTCGGTTTGCTATACGGCGCCGGCGAAAAAAAAAAAAATTCGCCTGCTCTTATTGGCCGTCAGAGCTATAGTCTGCCTTTGTCTTCTTTTAGGAAGCCATCACGTAAAATGTCGCTTTACATTACACTGCTCAAATGTCCAACCATGGCGTTTTTTTTTTTGTGACGCCATGGGCGGCGTATGAGAAGACGCTTCTCGCCTTGCCGCACCGCGTATTCGCTAAAGTATTCGCTCGCCCGCACCGCCCCCGCGTGTGTATATTTATACACACGAGCTCAGTGAACCGTTCCATTCCTGTAATTCGCTCTCGCATGTTCTCGTTTCCGAACGCGACGCGCGCCGCGGCCGCAATAAAAGTGTCGTCCGCCGTGTTCCCCGGCTTCGTTACGTTTATTTTTTTTTTTTTGCTACTTTTCTGCGACGGCGGTGGTGTCGTCTGAGCTCCCTTGACAGATTTACGGCGTTGGGCACACTCATGACGCTCATGGGCCACGCACAGTCGCCCACTGGTCCAACCACCCACCCACCCACTCACCCATCCCTGCGTCTCGCTTGAATTGCGCTAACCCTCCCCCTCCTTCCTCCTCCATTATCTGTCACGTGTGTAGGCTTAGAACCTAAGGCTTGGGTATACAGTCGGTCGAACCCGCAGGTGAGGGTTGCCTCCTTTATAGCCCGACGATCGAGTTTGGTCGCGAGTTTTTTAGGGCGTCAGTGACGTTTATGACTCCCCCTCCCCCCATGGGCCGGGTGTTTGCATGTATGCATGCTGTCCTGGCTTGCTCCTGTATCAAAGGAGCCCGCCCCGGTATCGAAATTTGGAAAATCCTCACGAGTTGAAAAAGGGCTGCAACCGAGGGGTGTAGAGAGGCGCGCGTGGCTCTATATGTTGAGCGACTCGCGGTAATGCGACGTATAATCTGGCTGCGTCATCGCCGATCCGTGTCTTGCGGCGTGGCAACGCTGTCGAAGCAGCGTTGCCGTCGTGTACGGTAACGTGACACGCGTGAACGCGTGGGATGTGGTTTACTGCCGTCATTTTCCGCTAATGGAGGGAGAGACCGGTACTAACGTGCAGGTCGTATACCTTGTAAATAGCCGTGTTTCTTGGATGTGTTGTTTAATGTTAATATCTAAATAAGGGTAGCTCGTTTGTCTGTCTGTGTTTGAACAAAAAATGGTCGTCGTACATTTGATAAACAAAAAGAAATGAGCGGCAGTACACCTTGCGTGCATATTCTAGCCGTTAACAGGGATGATGGAAGTGGTGCTCCAAACTGCTCCAAGAGAGAAATGCTGCTTCAAGGTGTGATATTTGTTAGTAACTGCTCCAAACCGGCCGCCGGATGACCAGGATTTGGGGACATGTGCACGTAGCGTCATCTCTCATCGGCGGCAGCGGCGGCCTGCCGTCACTGAATTGGGAATACTATAGGCGAAAGAAGTCATATCTGACCAAAAAAAAAAAAAAACTAGCTCGCAAAAACGACTCCCGGTTCTATACAGCAGAGGCTTATTTGAGCATTCCGTTCAATTACAGTGTTGCACTCCAAACCGCGTGGCTTCCCAGGTGTTTAATATTTTACAGTGGGGCCCCATGTGTTCCTATGGGCTGTGTTCAATTGTTCCGGGAAGCCGCACGCTTTGTAGTGTGATACTGCAATTTTTCTAAAATGTTCCAGTAGGTCTCTGCTTTATAGAGCCCGGAGTCGTTTTTTTTTAACTAGCTTTTTTCAAGAGATATGATTTTTTTTAGCTTGTTTCTCATTCAGTTATGGACAGGACGCCGTTGCTGCCGCCGAGAGATGGCGCCACGCACACATGTCCCCGAATCCTGGGAATGGCTCTGGAAAACTGAAAACAGTGAACTTTAACCGTGGTGACCACGCAGCGAGCCTAAACGAAAACAAGCTGTGTACTATCGTCTAGTATGCAGCTTGTATACTAGCTGTGTACTAGCATATTGACAATGCCACAAGTACTGGCACTGTCTATATATATCTGATTTAGCTGCATATTTGTACCTGACAAGTAGACTATTTTGGTGAAATGCGTGTGAGGTTATTTCGATGTCGCACTGATTAATAACTGCTGCTGTGACTTTGATGTGTGACTGATTGCATTTACCACTTTATCAGCGTCAACCTCATTTGTGCCACAAGAACTGGCATTTTAAGTGTGTGGCTCATTTAGCTTATCTTATTTTTGAAATTTTCAATGCTGGCTATTTTGGCGAAATATGAAAATAACATGCTGAACTCTTACCGATTGTAAACTGCTGCTTTGGCAATAGTCACACGTGATTGTGGCTATTTTTGTAATTTGGTGCTCAGCTTTATCGCTTCTATATCATTTCTACCACTAGTACGGGTAATTTAAATATGTGTTGCTCATCTCGCTTTGTGTTCAATGACCATCCATCTGCTGAATTATTTGCTTCTCGCAATTTGAAGTGATTATTGTGTGTGCAATATGTTTAATAATAAATATTAATATTTATGCGATGCCTAAATGATGCTTTAATTTCCAGGGGTCGTTTGGAATATTTTGCCATCTTCTCCGAAAACACCAATAGCTGCTCCAAACTAACATTTTTTTTTGCTCCGTAAGCACTTATGGCCGCTCCAAAGCACCATTTTTTCTGCTCCAGAATCTGCTCCAAAAATCAAGATGTCGCTTCCATCACTGCGTTAGGTATGCTGATCACCTGTTTGCGAGGTCCACTGAATGCGAGCGATTATAAAATTGAAAGGGTTTTGACGAGAGAAATGGCCGGACTGATAGTTTGAGAAGGATACGCGATGGGCGTAATCACTGACGGCAACGCAACGACGTTGTAAAAACTACTGACACAGCTCTGGCTTTAACAACCATTTTTCATTGCATTTTCACGTGCAGTATACGTGTATAGGAAACACCAGCTGCGCAGATCAATGGCGAGGGCCTAATCGTGATGAAATAGCCGGTCATTATCAGCTGCGATGAATACCCTCCCTGCGAACCCGGGCCGAGAGGAGAGCATTTGTGTGCAGTGCGGTGCGAATGTCGACGTTTACAACTACGCCCGATAGTTGCTTGTAAGGAAGACTTCGTTTCTCGGCAAAATCTTTCGAACTATGCATCAATAGGCATTGTTCGTGCAAAGTTAGGGATAGTATAGACAGACTTAGGGATTGTACAGACTTAGGGATTGTACAGACTTAGGGATTGTACAGACTTAGGGATTGTACAGGCTTAGGGATTGTACAGGCTTAGGGATTGTGCAGACTTAGGGATTGTACAGACTTCAGGATTGTACAGATTTGAGGACAGTGTAGACTGATTTAGGGATAGTGAAGGTGTATTTTAATGATAGTACAGTCTTGGGAGTAGTATGGACGTGTTTTGGTATAGTACAGAATTGTCGGTGGTAGACAAAGTTGGGGATTGTATAGACAGATTTAAGGATCGTACACAGACACGCATATATGGGTATAGCACAGACATAGGGATTCATTGTCAACTAGGCTCCCACGTGGGAGCCGAAATGTCAGTGTAAACATATTTTCACCTTGGTCGGCGTCTTTCAAAGTTTTCACCAGACTTAGGGATAGCGTAGGGAGATTTGGGATCGTGTAGGCATATTTAAGGATGGTATAGACAGGCTTAGGCATAGTGTAGACAGATTTGTACATAGCTACACACACGTACACATGTAGCTGTAGACAGACATACATCTAGATTTAGGCAGGGAGATATCGATTACATTGATTGACTAGTTGGTGTGTGCCGAGCGCAGTGCGTGAATTCCATGACTGGCATATATAAAGCTCGCGGAGCGCACCTGAAGTACAGTGGGCACTTTGCTCCCAAAAAAGGGATGATATACTGTAGGGCGCTAATGCAAACTCCCCATCCTTCCTTTCGCTTACGCACATCAGCTAAATAGGCTCGCTCACCTGAACGACACGCGCCTGCGGTCGCTTATCGCCGTTTCTCCTTTCGTTCCACGTATTTTCGGTGCCCTGACGTCATCGCCTACGCTTCACCCGTCTCCGCTCGATCCCCCGTTTTCTTTCGGAGCGGCGAAGCCAGCCGAGCGAGAACGCTGTGGGCGCCGTACTGGGGGCAATTTCAAATGACTCTCACCCGCTGAGCTCTCCTGCGGAACACCGTACGTGTGCGCACTTTCCGCAGATTGCGCGCAACGAAATAGGGTCGCCCTTGACTAAAAAAAAAACGATAAAGAGATTATCGGTGATTTTCGCCATACTTGTTCACGAACCAACTCAGAATGATTTCGCGCTCTCGTACCGGTTCGTCCCATCAAGCCAAAGAGGAAAGAAACATTTGGACAGCTCGAGCATTGCGCAACACGATTCGAGACAAGAAAATATTGGTCCAACACGTCATCGCGACGTCAGAGTGAGCTATAGTATACTGCAGCGCAGTTGTACAAGTACGGATCGACTAAAAACTACAGTAAACCGAACATTCTCGGCCAATACGCCGTCTCGAAGGTCACGTGTCGTGCCGAAACTCCTCGGGACGGGCTTCGTGGAAAGTTTCGCTTATCAAGGCTGCAAATGTGTGACGTAATGCTCTCTTTCTCCTCTAGTATACTTTTATCATCGACGGCTTCAGCGAAGAACTCTACGCGTTGTAACGGTGTGGCGTTTCTGCGTACAGCGAAACGTTGCTTTGTATGACGACGCAATCGAATCTCGCCTTGCCTGTTTGTGCGGTTATCCTGTTTGTTCTCAGAATTGGGTACGTTACTGATCTCGCATCGCGAGTCCTTGAGTGTCATGGTTTTATCGGCGCGTACTGCGTCCCCATTCTGCACGGCGCGTTAAAAGCCGTGTTCCATAAAGCCAGTAACCAACTATGCCAGGCTCTTTCAGCGTTGTCTGCATTCCTGTTTTTTTTTTCTTTCATTTTTCTTTACAGGTAAGCACGTGTACCTCCTTTTCGTCTTCATGTCAATCAACAAGGATTATGTCATGTGTTGAGCACATTGCACGTGGATGTCAGCCACCCGTGTCAGATCGGTGCGGCAGCGCTGCACGCATTTATATTCCGACCCAGAGTGTACGGGAATCGAGCGTTAGGGAAAACGGGGGAGAGTGGGGAGCTTGGGGGACACGTGGGGAGGGAAAGTTGAGGGGAAGCGGAAAGATCGACTTTCCTTTGCGCCGGTATTGACGTATATGCCCGTTCCCATCCGCCGACCTTTCCTTCTTTCTTTCTTTCTTTCTTTTAAAAGCCATAAAGGTCGAGGGGGAAAGGTGCGAAGGTTTTGGGGAGAGGAGGAAAACATGATGTCATGTAGCGGGACCTTGCCTTCCACTCCCGGTTTTTCCCGGCCAGGGCCCGCTAATCGAATTCTCTCTAGCGATTTTTGTTTTCTTTCTTTCCTGTCCTCTTTTATCTGTGTATATCTGATTCGCTTGTTTGCTCGTCGGACATGGCGGACATTCTCTCCGAGGACATACCGTAATACCGATGAGCAAAAAAAAATGTTTAAATAAATAAAGGGTGAGGAGAAAAAGGGAGGACCTGACGTGATCTACGCGAATCGACGTCGTTTCTCTTTGAACGTTTGTATGTATACGCTTCTGTCGTCATCGGCTTGCACGTGCATAGCGATGCTGACGTACGGTCGGTGACGATTTGTTTTGCGTTTTGTCTTTGTATTGTGAGTTACCGTTACTACTACTTTCTTTCACGCGGTGCGGTCGTGACGCGGCATGGAAATTGGAGTGCAGATAGGTAGTTAGTCTTTCTTTTTTTAATTTGTAAAGAAGTATTCGCGAGCCGGCCCAATGGTATCGACTTTTCGCCTCGAGACTTTCTTTTCTTTTTTTTTTGCAATCTGGGGGATTTGCGCGCCCATAGTGCAGTTTTGCGCGGGAAACTGAATGGACATATATTTTCTATGTGTAACGACGCTACCTTTTTCTTTCTCTCTCTTTTTTTTTACACACCAGGTTTGGCTGCTGTTAACGTGGGCCACGTTTCTAATACTTCACATATACAACGGTGTACATATGTAAAGTCCGGCTCGTTTCTTTACTTGGATTTCCTCGAAGCGTTTCTCGGGCTTTCGGTCCAGGTATAGCTGCTTATAGCTTTCCGTTTGTCGATAACTGTAGAATACCCCGCTTCCTGCGGGTCGATATTTTGTTGCCGCCTTCGTTTCTAAATTTATGCGCGAGGATATGCGCAGTTACTCGCGCGGAATGATACAGCAAGGGCAACTGCGTGCCGGTGTATATATATATATATATCATGAATTAAAGTGAATGAGAAAATATATAAAAAACACGACGCTGCTGACACACGCAGAATTGAGACAGATTGGGAGAGAAAGGAAAAATAAATCAGTAAATAAATTATGCCGTTTTACGTGTCAAAAGCCCTGTATAATATGCTTATTAGGCAACTCCGTGTATCGGAGGAATCGGGATATTTTTTAATGTGCACATAAGTATGCATGGGCTAGAGACTTTTCTCGCATTCTGTCCTCGCCGGAATGCTGGCTGGAATAGAACCTACAGCTTCAGTTAATTGATTAATTCAATTAATTGATTAATCCGCAGTGGGGGATTCCGGCTTAATTTCTTCCAGCTGGGATTCTTTTACGTGCACCTTTAAGTTCAAGTACACGGTTTGGTTTTCGCCCTCATCGAAATGCGGCCGCCGTGGCCGGCAGTCGAACCCGCGCCCTCGAGCTTCACAGCGCGACACCGTTCGTGTGTGTGTGTGTGTGTGTGTGTGTGTGTGTGTGTGTGTGTGTGTGTGTGTGTGTGTGTGTGTGTTGTGTACACGCCCCCTAAGCACCTTGCCAATGATTTGTCGGCCCCGCGGTGTTTGTTTTTACACTTTTTCTTTGTTTCCCCGTTAGCCGCTGACGCGCAAGTTGGCGCAACGTTGCCTGTGACGTCGTAGAGCGGGCGGTGGCCGTTACGCTTTTAGAAGTACCTGACCGCGCGCGGTCTCTTTTTTGTCTTTTTCTTTCCTTCTTGCGCGTGTACGTGCCAAAAAACTGTGGAATGAACCTTCTGCAAGCATGACCTGCCGAGAAGCGCCCTACCTGGGTACTCTATTTCAGACTTCTCGGCAGAGGATTACTATAGTTGAAACTGCACTTTTATTTTTTTTCTTAACGACTGGTCATTACCGAAAGATTTAAATTTTATCAGTAGCCGCTGTGCTAACTTCGCAGCCATGGCGGTGTATTCCAAGCATTCAGGATGCGGGTTTCGATTCCCGTGGGCACGGCGGCATCATTTTGACGGGCTTGAAATGCGAGAACACCTGTGTGCTTACTTAGGTACGTCTTAACAAACCCCAGGTGGTCAAATTAGCCCGGAGTCCGGCGTTCCTCATGCATAAGCATACCTTGGTTTTGACACGTAAAACCTCAGAACAACAACAACAAAAAGTTCACCAGTGGTCATTCGGACGCCATGCTCCATCGTAAGAAGATGTAGTTAGTATCCTTTGATTCTCTGGCCACGAAGGTCAGTCTTGTCAGGATTAACGTCTCAGACGTGCCTCGCACTGACAGCAGTCACCATAGCAACGGGTCAATTCTAGACGCAAGGTTTAGCAATAAGCCGTCAAACATTTCACGAAATTTAAGCGGGCATGGTATATAGCGCTCGCTTAACGGCAACGCGCCGAAGCATTGCCTCGGTTGCTGTTATTGCTATAGGACTTACATGGACACTGTATGCGCATTTTTGCCGTCGGCGTCGCCGTCATGTTCCTTGTATATAAAGTCCAAATGAATAACATCGCCCCGCGCGTCGTATATATGTTTTATGTTTTAATTATTTTAATTGTAGCCTCATCATTGTCCGCTCTCCTACATCGAGGCTGCAGGGTTTTATTCATGAGCAGGCTTGCATTGCACTTGTGCATGTCTTTTGCTGAAGCAATTGCTTTCAGTTTTCGAAGGGCTCTTGGTGCCAGTGAAATACGCTTGACGCACGTACAACGTTCACAGCCACTTCTTGTGGCGCAGGTGTGGCTCTGACGCCATTCTTCTTCTACAGGATGACACCTTAAAAAAAGGAAAATGCGCGCAACGATGGATGGTTGCTGTTTCTTATGACTCGCTGGGCCAAAGAGCTCGTTCGAAATATATTTGTTGCCTGAAAGTTAAGAAAGATTGAAGAAAAGAAAAAGTACGGAGTAAAGCGCTGAGAAATGCGTGCTCTGGTTAGCGCTAGCGGACGATGCGCGAAAAAAAGGAAAAGCGGCGCCGTCCGTGTCTAGAGCCCTTCGGGGAGTCGTCTAGCTGCTTTGGCACCATTTGTCGTCTGCTGGAGATTTCGCGACCGGAAGAAACGGCGTTGGCACGCGAACCGAACAGACTCGCGCATCGCAATTTTGCGGTTGTGTCTGGCTACACCCCACAAGCATGCGTACGTTCATGTAAACTTCATGACGCTCGTACGTATTCGCCAAAATCTTTTCTTTGTTTTCTGTAAATAAATGTATGTAAGATGTTGGTTCCTGTACGAGGCGCCGGCTACTCCTCTGCTAGTGTTCGCGTACATTCCCGCATTTTATAGTTTCGGAATGCGCTTCTCGTAGCTGTTATTTGAGTTACGAGATCGTGTGCGTGCCGCTACCGATACCACTACAGCCTTGCAGCAATGCATGGACTTACGTTTTGAGAAGAAAACACAAAGGTTCGTTCTCTCAGACTTCAGAAGTCTGTCGAAAGAAAAGAAAGCCCGAGGCCGAACGAAACAAACTGGTCGAGTTTAGCAAACGAGGAGTCAAGGAACGGTGGGGGCCCCCGAGTCCATGGCCGTTCGTTCGGGCAGCAACCGCGTCGTCTGCTCGCTTATTTTGTCGTCTGCTGCAACTTTCGCGAGTTGCGCGAAACCGCTGGGCGTTCACGCAGGCGCGCCTCCTCCCCCTAAACTGACTCCGTTTCGCTCTTTCTTTTTACCATTTTTTATGTTGTTGTTTCTCCCTTTTGCTGCAATTCAATTTAGAACCCTGGACGCACGCTCCATGGGCGGTGGGCGTAAAAAGAAAAAAAAAAGTAAAATGCCAGTTCCGAAAGGGAGTTAGTGAGCGAGTGAGTGAGGGGCGCAGAAATTATCGTCTGCTCTCGACCGTCTGTTTCTTTCTTTTTTTGCTTTTCGCTCATTTTGGTTGTCCCCCTCCCGCTTAACCTCGGACCCTGGTGGCTGGCTTGGCTGGCATAACGGTTGGTGACGCTGAGTTGGATGCGCCAGAGTCCGAACGACGGTGCGTGCGTGTGTGTGTGTGTGCTCGCGTGGCGTGCAAAAAAAATTTCTTGAGTGACGACGAGGACTATAGGCGATCTTATTATGCCGGCGCTGCAAGGGCTGCACCGTCCGCTGCAGCGGACTTGGTCGGTCTACGACAACTGCGCCACCCCGCCGACGCCGTCCGATGTCTATTACGACCCATCGTGGTGAGATTATTACTTAGTTTCTTTTAGTTTTGTCACAACCCCGGCTTCTTTTAATGCGTTCTGCGGGCCGTGAGATCGCCGGAGTTCGTCGTGATAGAATGTCGCAGCCTTCGGTTTGAAGAAATATCTGTGGAAAGTATTGTACAGTAGCTACCTTTGTAGGGAAGGGTATGTAGTCTGCGCTCGGCTGCACAACAAACATCTGCTACGTAAGCAATCATGCACGCTTTGGTGTGTAGCGTCGCATGTATCCGTGAATTCTTCCATCCACCGACGTCATCGATGTTGCCATGTTGTCGGACGGCCTCGACGGTGCAAAATTTGAGCTTTATCTCGATTTGGTAGTCTCAACACACACATTGGAGGCTGCAGGTAGCGCAGAAACATGGCGTTTGTGGAGCATAGCAAGTGGCGAAGGTTCGCCGATGTGCACCTGTATCATGTGATTGATGAACAAGATCATTACTGTGTCGGCGAGGCATAAATGTGCAAGAGAAAATAAACAAACAAAAGACAGTTTGGTTTTTTTTTTGTGCTTCCGATCGCAATCTTACCGGTGTCATTAAAGCGAGCCGTTTCTTTGCCTCTTTCCAAAAGAAGTCAGTTTCATTTGATTTCCGTTGATTTCATTGCGCTCACTTGAAATTAAGAAATGTTAAGACAAATCAGTGAGAACGCAAAGGTAATTTGCCGACGGAGGCGATATGCTAGAGGCCCGTGTACTGTGCGATGTCAGTGCACGTTATTAAAGAACACCGGATGGCCAAAATAAATTTCCGGAGCCCTCCACTGCGGCGTGCCTCATAACCATATCGTGGTTTTGGCACGTTAAACCCCGGATGTTGTTGGAAAGGTAATTTGCGGCAGGAGCAAAGCGAGCCGACATCTTCCGAATTGCCCGACGCGTGCAGTGCTTTTGCCTTCAAGCGATCAAACTTCGTACTAAGCGGACCTAACTATATCTGAAACGCCGATGACCTAGTTTCGTTAATGGCTTCCAATTCGCGCGAGACAGCAGATGAACTATAAACGCGGGCCGCCGCAACTGAAATCTCTGTCGAATGGCGAATACTCGGAGCACGGGTGTTTTGTATGCTATACCGTCGCGCATGTGGCGTGCTTAACTTAAGCACGCTTCACGAAAATGTATGGGGAGAGAGCACTTAGAAAGTTCTGGCATGGCGCAGAGTGAACTTTCGCACGCTAACGAGTACTTAGCGTGTGTACTCAGGAACTTGTATCCGGCGGCATGACGCACGCGCCGAGGCTGAGCCCGTTTTTCTTTCTTTTTTTTTTGAAGATACACGTATTTAAAGGGACATTAAAGAGACAAACTATTTTCCTCATGTTAGTAAATTACCCTTTCACAATTTCCAAATCGAGAAGGCGCTTTGCAAGCGAGAACACGCGCAAAAAGAAAATACCGGTGGCGACGCCGCCTTAAAATTGCACACGATGGTAATTGCGCAGCGAGTGTGTGGTTTAAAGCTTCCCACCCACTACAAAGTGGTCAAACATAATTCTTCGCTAACATTCTTGCCTGTGTCATGAGGGCTAGCTGCCGCAGAACTTAACCGAAAAGCCAACGTAATGTATCCAACAGACAATATAGGACAAGGCAAGCAGAGGGGGACATGAAGTGTTGTGTTTGACTGTAGTGTAGTAATTGTGACGTCCGTGGAAATGAATTTAAGCGGACGAAAAGATCGCCCTTTCCGTCAACGGGATCCGAACCCACAAACTTCGAATTACGCATTACTAATTAACGTAATTACTAACTTCGCATTACAAATTACTGACGAAGAAACGAGCCCCTCGAAAAAAATTCCTTCTCTCGTTGAACCAAAAAGCCAAGTCTTACCTGCCGCGGTGGTCTAGCGGTTGCGGCGCTCGACTGCTGACCCGAAGGTTGTGGGATCGAATCCCGGCCGCATCGGCCGCATTTCGATGGAGGCGAAAATGCCAGAGGCCCGCGTGCTTAGATTTAGGTGCGCGTTAAAGAATACCGGATGGTCAAAATTTCCGGAGGCCTACTACGGCGTTCCTCACTATTTATTTATTTATTTATTTATTTATTTATTTATTTATTTATTTATTTATTTATTTATTTATTTACAGTGCAACCCTCACTTAGGGTTTTAGCAGAGGGGATATACATTTGCTGAATTTACAAATTGGCGAACAAATAGGAATAAATGCAGGGAAGGTAATACGCTTTCAAGAAAAAAAAAAAACGGTCGTTCACAATAAACAGGCACAAGGGCATATCATGAAATCAGCACTACAGTCAAGCTAATCACTACTGGAGGATAATCGTTACAGTGATACAAATAAACGACTTGGTTTCATAATAATAATTGCTAGGACGTAAGACCCCAGCAGTTATTATTATGAAGCCAAGTGACTTACGAGAACAATTAACACACATACGTATGCACAATCTGCGCGTTTTAGAAAGAGAGGAAAGCAGTCTTCACTGCACCAATACACTGAGCTGTTGCGCTCTCACTTACACATGCAGGACGGTCACACTTTTCCGAGAACGCGTTTTTCAGTCGCGATTTTACGGTTATACGCCTGCCTCGTTGCGACCGAGAATACGCAACCTCGCGAAAAGACTCTCGTGGCCCGAGGAATACGCTGTCACGCCACGGAGAATGGGGGTCGTTAATTCGACGACTAACATGCCGCGAACGACCGTATAAGATACGCGGCGTACGATAGGCGCGCTCACGCTTAAAAGGCTCGTCGCAATAAACGAATCGGCAGCAGACCGCGTGTCTGCGCCGAGAGAGAGCCCTGATAAACGACACTGCAGTGCAGGCGTTAATCAAGGTCCACTCGAGGTCAGGTAAAGGCTCCTTTAGGGTGGGGCTATAAAACGCCGTTACACAGCCTCTACTTGTCGACCCGCGAGTCGGTGAAAGGAGATTGGACAGGGAATTTTGGTATACAGAGGGTGCAGGTGCGAATGAGTTTGGACGATATCTAATAAAAACGTGCATAAAGAGATAAAGGCTTTCAATTTTAAAATCTAATTAGTAAGACAAAGCGGCTTAATTAAGGTGAAACTTTATCTAGTCTAGAGATTGCGTGTGCTTTGCGTTCTGTGCTGCTTGCATGCAGGTAGATGCGTGCTTGTAATATTGATTTTGTTCGCATTTCTGTTTTCAAGCGTGTATAGGTTTTTCATTATGCTCAATTAACGTTTTGCGTTCTCTATAGTTTACACGTTATATGGGCTCAATGTCGGTGTAATGCATAAAGTCCCGTGTGCTTAAATTTAGTTGCATATCAAGAACGCCAGGTAGTCAAAATTAATCTGGACTACTCCATTACAGCGTGCCTTATAATCAGATCGTGCTTTTCTCTTTTATTTCTTTTGCAGAATTCAGTTTTTTTATGTGTTATAGGTCTGCACTGCGGCGTTATGGGCCTCGAAATTCATAACATGGCTGAACGATTTTTTGTACTATATGAATGAATGAAAGCCGCTTGCTCAGATTCTTAACTGAAGGAATGAATGATTGATTGAATGGCGACCACAAGCACGAAGAGTTAACACACATTTATCATGTCATCGTTCCGATGGTGTCGATGACCAGTCATCGCAGTGACAGTTGACAGTGTTCGCTTCATATAGAATACGTTTATTTAAGGAAACTTAACGCTCGTAAGCGGCCCCGCCATAAAAGTGATTCGAACCCGGGGCCCGCTGCCGAAATACCGCTTCCGGATTGCACGCGCGCCCAGGAGAGCAAGGAATAGCACGTACTACGCACCTCCTCTGTGGGTGACGCATTCTATAGCTGCTCGCTCCATGCGGGGAGCTGTTTTGGTCACCGGAGGTGCGCCACGAGGAAGCGTTCGTCGAGGGGGGTATATGAGGTAGGTGTGTGTGTGTGTGTGTGTGTGTGTGTGTGTGTGTGTGTGTGTGTGTGTGTGTGTGTGTGTGTGTGTGTGTGTGTGTGTGTGTGTGTGTGTGTGTGTGTGTGTGTGTGTGTGTGTGTGTGTGTGTGTGTGTGTGTGTGTGTGTGTTGCTGACGCCGCTCGCGAACTAGCTCGCGTGGCGCAATACAGCTTGTTCTATCTGTGTTTTCTTTCATTCTTTTCGGCGCATGTCAGGCTCCGTTTTTCGTGCAGCGTCAGCGAGGTATTTAGCTTACAACGACTGGTCACTGTGCGTTTCTGAGAAGCTCCGCGCGCATGCGCCGACTTAGGGTATGCCTGTGGTGGTGTCGAACGCGGAATTGCTCGCGTGGCGTGAAACTCCCCTTCGCCTCACGTGTTTTGTTTCTTTATTTAGGGGATTGCGTCACTTCCTTCTTCATTCTGTTTTTTTTTTTTGCGTTTGGTTTTGGTCTGTCCTCGTCACTCGCTTCTTTCACTATGACAGCGCGTTTGTTCCTCCAGCTACTTCTCATCGTTCCTTTCGACGCGCATGTACTAAGAACCGTTGTACATCTGAGTTTATAGTGCACAAGAACTTGCAGAAAATATCGAAGCTTTCGGCACACCATGTCGTATGGCCGTGCACGTACTCTGATAGTTGGGCTCGGGCATGCCGAAAACAGCAGCCGAGTCACGTCGAGGACGATGTTGGAGTAAGTGTAGTCCTCGAGAATGAGGATAAACACATTTATTTACGTAGCTGCAGATGGGATCGTTGCGGCACCTGGCGGAGCAGGTGTCAACCAAGCGCTTCTGTCAACGTGTCCTCCGTGATCCGCTTTTACAGTGTGACGCAACATAATTTAACCTAAGCAGTATACGGGGACACACGAATGCCGACGCGTGAGCTCCACTACTAGACAGCTAAGGATTAAAGTCGCCTCCGTATTCTTTTTAAATTTTTTAGTTTTATTATTTATATCTTTTTTTTATGCGCAAGCCCGGCGCCGGCTCTTAAAATTAATGGTGACAGCGATGGGATATTTTCCAAAGTCGTAATTTTAATGAGATCAGTCCTCTCGTCTAATACGCCACACCTGTAACACATGCTCGCGTGTTTCGTCGCAGCTGTAATAACGTGAAAAGCCGTTATCGAGCCACTAAAGAAAACAATTTGACTCGGGCGACTGGATACTACATAGTCGGGTTTGTTGGAATACTCATAACAGTGAGCCTTTGTAATAAAGGTTCTGCGAGGGAAAGGTAATTTAACCGAACAATGCGGCGCGACGCACCGGCGTATATATGGGAGGAGAAAAATAATATATAGACGTGCAGACGCGTTATCATATGATAGCTTATATAGCTATACGGAGCTTTCTTGTGCAGAAAAAATGGAAGAGAGCTAGCTCATTGTGCCATGCACACGCGAAAGCGCGGCTACGGCGGTCGCCGCATTTTCATCAACCGCCCACCGGCGAGTAAACAGACCTCGCTGCGTTTTGTGCCCGTTTCATCAGCGACCAACGCTCTCTATCGTGTGCATGAGACTTCGCGGCGAGCTATGCATTCAGTAGAAAGCAAATGTTTTCGCCACCACTATGCATTCAATCTTCAGTTCAAATGAAAGTGGTACGTCTCTCCTTTCTTCTTTCTTTCTTTCTTTCTACGAGCCATCTCGTCCTCGACTTTTGCAGAGAGCTTTCAGCAGAAAGTATAAGGATCGTTAAGTTAGAAAAATTACGGGAATGATATCAATAGACATAGAGAACACACGCTGGGCATTAAGGGAACCGTATACCACTGTTTCTGAAGCACCCAGTTTTCTTAATAATAATTGGTTGGGCTTTTACGTCCCAAAACCACGATGATGAACATGAGGGACGCCGTAGTGGAGGCGACCGCCTGGGGTTCGGGCACCTAAATCGAAGCACACGGGCTTCTATAGCATTTCCGCCTCCATCGAAATGTGGCCGCCGCGGCCGGGATTCGACCCCGCGACCTTCGATTCACCAGTCGTTCACCGTAACCACAGACCAGCGCGGCTTGGGGGCCCCCAGTTTACTTCTCGAATAAGAAGCCGGGCATTAAAAGAAAAAAAAGTCCTATTCGCGCCTCGTTGGCAGCCGCCCACGAGAAGGCGCGCTGGTCTTGCGGTCTGCGAGTCTGTGCCGTCTTCATTTGGCGTTGACTCCATCTGCAAAAGTTGTCATCGTCGAAGAGAATAGGGGCCCTCCGCTCTTCTTGCGTCACCATCCTGGCGACTCTGCGACGAGTGGTGAGGAGGGAAGCCAGTGAAAAAGAAAGTGCATCGAGAGAGCGACGCGGTAACGCGGTGCCGATGACACTGGACAGCACGACTCCGTGGAGAGAGTGAGGACGAGAGAGGGGAGAGAAAAGCTAACGATGCGTGGAGGCGGAGTGTGTAGCATGAGATGGTATAGATACGGCGGGGCGTGGTGGGAGAGAGTGAAAAATGAGACTATCATGGGGTAAGAGGGGCGTATATAGCTAGCCATCCCTCCGTACTTTTATCTCTCCTCTAGTTCGGTGCAGCGCCTTCTTACCGAAGTCTCGACTTCTACGCTTGAGAAGAGCCCGCGGAGTGCACACAATAAGCTGCGTCTACGCGGTCTTCGCGCGGTGTTTTTTGTCATTGTTGTCATTACTATCGCATCGGACGTTATAATTCAGTCATTCGCACAACTCGGTAACTTGATTTCGTATACGCTTCCGATTACGATAAAAGTTTTATGCTGCCAATATGTAAGGGTCTCGAAGCACCCAGTCAAGCTGCCTAGTACTGATTTTAGCCCCGAAGGCCATGGATATTTTTTTTCCCTGGTGTAATAGGCTTTCACTGATCGATTGACTTATGGATGGATGGCTTTCTCGCTTTTGTTTCGTGTACGCTCCCGCTCTCAGCTGTCGTAAGTGGCCGCGATAGCGGCGGCCAAGGTAGAGCTACGATTTGGGCCACCTTTTAGATAATGTGTTACTTGAAGAGTAATCTAACGATTGCAGTGAGTTTTAGGGGATTTCATAAAGTACCGATTTGCATCCACATTCCATTGGACGGCGACTCGACGACACTGCTATAGGCATTGTGAAAGCGCGCAAAGCATCCCAACCGTCCCAACGCACTGGCTTGCGCGAAAAATGTAATTCTTAAAGGGACACTAAAGTGAAACAATGAATGAATTTCGAGTGATGAATAACACTCTGGAAACTCTACTGTTAATTTCACCGCTATAGGTTTACTAATAGAAGGGAAAGTCAAGCTCAATGTTTCATTTTTAAATCTCTCGCCGAAATCTCCGCACGTGCACGGCGTCATGGATTTCAAACAGCTTTTTTTTTCGTATTTTGGCGACATTGGTTCAACGAAATATACTGAAACTTGGTATGCTACATCTTTGGCGCCCGTAGAGGATAATGTACTATACTCACCGCGGTTAGGAATTACGCAGGCCCTAGTGGACGCCGTCAAAATCTATGACGTTACGGCGATTGGTGCTAGAAATTCAAGGTGGCGTCGCCACCAGGATTTTGTTACAGCGAAAGCTGTTATGAGATCATTTCACCGGCCGTTTTTGGTGCCGTAGTTGTCCGCCGACGCCGCCGCCGGTGTCCGTAACCAGTATCGCTCGAAATAAGAAAAAAAATAAATTAGAAAAAAATTCCAGGATGGAACAAAGTTCGAACCTGGGCCCTCTGCGTGGGAGCCCAGTATTCAACCTCTGAGCCATGCCGGTGCTTGAAACTGCTTTGCAAAAAGGTCCTATACAGGCTTCATGTCGGGAAGGAACCACATTAGCATATGCAATATAGCGTGGTAAAAGAGTAGACTAAGCACCAAGCGTCGCACAACGCGAATTCTGTAACCAGGCGTCACACAATGCGAATTGCGCAACGAGTAGGTTGTTCATGCTTCCAACCCATTACAAAGGACTCTGCCATAATTCTTCATCGTCATCAGGCACAGCATCAACAAAGTGCGCATAATGCCTTGCATGCGTTTAGCAGGTACCAACGCTCTCCGTAGAATGACGAAAAATGGCGCAGTGCCTACTGCCCTACTTCTCAAAAATTACAATGATTTATAGCGTAGTGGGTTCCTCGCAAGTGCACTTCTGTTGGTTGCCAAGGAAGCCCATAAGGCTCCCATGATCCATTTCTTCAGGGTCTCAATAAAGTCAATTCTCTCTCTCTCTCGCTCTACGTTTCTCCGGTTAAAGTGTGTTATAAAGCGTGGTGGGACAGTTAAATAACGACCGGGCGTCATACAATATGCATTACGTAACTAGTGGGTCGTTTAAAGCTTCCAACCCATTACAAAGGGCGCAACCATAATTATTCATCGTCATCAACCGCCGCATCAACAAACTGCACATAATCGCTTACATATGGTACCTCGCTTCTCCACAGAACAACGAATAATGTCGTGCTGGGTGCTTCCCAACTTCCCAAAAATTACGCTTTGCGGCGTAGTGGGTACGTGCTAGTGTACTTGTATTAGTAGCCACAGGAGAGTTTATAACGGGCTCTAGAAATGCCGCTCTTCCAGCTTTCGCTGTGACTGTGCTGCGCTTTCCGCGCAGGCCTGGCGTTTTTCTGCATGTGTTCTTCCTTACCAAGTGTCTTCTCGCGGCAAGCGAGGTGATATTGGTATTGTGAAAGAGTAATTTACAAATACGAGACAGTTCATGTCAGCGTTGCGAAAAACGCGCTTGCATTTGCACGTGGGACATTCTGTTCTGTCATGTGTGAGGGATGCGCTGTAATAATATCTGGGGGTTTTATGTGCCAAAGATCACGATATGATTACGAGGGACGCCGTAGTGGAGGGCTCCGGAAATTTCGACTACCTGGGGTTCTTCAACGTGCACTCACATCGCACAGTACACGGTCCTCTAGCATTTCGCCTCCATCGAAGTGCGACCACCGCGGCCGGGATCGAACCCGCGACCTGCGGGTCAGCAGTCGAGCACCGTAACCGCTACACCACCGCGGTGGAGAGGGGATGCGCTCTGTTTGGCCCCGTGCTGGATCGGGTGGCTTGAACTTCTGAATGCCGGCCGGCGTTTGTTTGTCTGAATTTTGGTAATTTATTACACTTACTCTGTGGAATAATGTATTTTTGCGCCAGTGTATGTGATCCTAATATAAAAAGAAGTTGTCTATCACTCTTAAAAAAAAAAAAAAAAGATCGGCATATTCAAGAACCAAATACTAACCTTTTACTTGTCACAAAAAGCACTAATCTCTTCGTAAGTCAAGGTAGTAAAATGAAGATTAGTGAACTTGACTACCTGGTTAGTAAGTGACTAGTACTAACCCGAATCTTCAGCTCGTTACCAAATTGTTAGTAACCGCACTAGCAACTTAGTAACCGTGCTAACTCTAGTGGACTACAATTACCCAAAGTTTTTGCCTATTTTTTTTTTACGTGCGTGTGCATTGCCATATCAAGTTGATTTATTACAAAAAGCAAATGATGAAATAAAAAACACGAAATGGCACGCGGTATTGCCCTCTTACAATAACAATTAATGACCGCTAATTACTTCAAGTAATTCGTGGTTATTAATTAGTGTAAGACTGCGTAATTCGTGTAATTTATGTGTCAAATGAATGGTCAGGCCCTCATGAGCCTAGAAAATGTACTGGTAAGCGTCAGTGTGTCCCGAAAAATTAATAACATGTTTTTCCAAACCGAGTTTCGGTTACTACTGTACCCTGACGTCACGACACGGTATGCGCTTCTGGTCACGTGCGCGCACAAGTTATCGTGACGTTGGTGACACACAGGCGGCCATTTTGTGTTGTTTCGGTACCTGACATCGCAGCTAGCCATACTGGCGCGTAAAGTAACCAGAATTGATTAGCCTGACGTCACGCTAGTGTCGATGTGAGTAGGCGCGCCATGCGAAAATTGATTTCGACGTGAAAATACAATGTCTTATCGGCATTTCCAGAGCTTCACATTTGCTCAGAGCAGTCTCTGCGTACAGGATATTTGTATGGCGTCAGCTGTGAGAATTGGTGTCAATACCCTACCCCTTTAAGGCGTTCCTCCACCGTTCTGCACGGAATTGTAGGAGTCTGTACGTCCAGAAGGCGGAGACCGCTGGACGAGAGAGGTCGTGCATCTGACCACCGCCACCACCACAACAACGGCGCATCGTATAGTCGTCGTCTTCGTCGAATCCATCCACCAGAGCGTGGAGAGAAAGAAAGCGACGCCGTGTCGGAGGCAGGGGACGCTCTCAGACGAAACGCGACCGGCGCCGCCTGAGCAAAGTCTCTCTCTCTCGATGCCCGCACAATCGTCGCCCAAAACATACGCGCGTATGTGTGTGTACTGCCCGTATCCGAAACCCGGCTGCCCCGAGAAAAGAGGAGGTTTGAGAAAGGGCGATGCTTGGTGATCAGCCAGCAGGCCTGGCTTGCTTGTTTTTCTTTTGAGATGACCGCTCTGTTGTTGTGCTTGCCGTTCGCCCCGCTGGTGGTGGTGTCGCTCTGCTTGCATGGTCAGCCAGCCATCTGCCGCGACGGTTGAGATAGGAAAGGAAGGGGGGGGGGGGTGGATAGCGAAACCTTCCCTCACTGAAAAGCCTGCTTCCCCGCCCCCTTTCCTTCCTTCTTTCTTTCTTTCTTTCTTTCTTTCTTTCTTTCTTTCTTTCTTTCTTTCTTTCTTTCTTTCTTTCTTTCTTTCCATTTTGTTCTATCTTTCGTTCCAACCCACCTGCGGTGGTCATGCGTGGCCAGCGCCGCTCGCTGTGTCAAGGGCGAGCGCGTCGGCTCGGATTGCTTCTTTATCATTTTTTATTTCGTTATCGTTCCACCATGAACCGTGTGGCAGTGTTTGGCTTTGCTTGCTTTCGCTGATGGCGGCGTGACCGCTTCGGCCCCTCCCCCGTCCCGTACCCCCTCTCGTCTTCCTCTTCTGCATCTCACCTGCTCCGGTTGAGACCGTTCCAGCCTCCTCCTTGTCGGTTTTCGCCTCCGCTCGACTTCTCTCTCTTCTATTCCTTCATTCCCTTTCCCTCTTCCCCCCCTCACCTCACCTCCGCGAGACAGACAGTTACGGCGGTGTGCTTTATCTTCAATTTTCATGGTCACTTAATAAGCAGTTGTAAGCGTGGCTGGACCCTTCCCTTCTCCCCCACCTTTCCTCCTCGCACAGTATTCCCACCCTTTCCCTCGCGCGCCTTTTGTCTCGGCGACCAAGCAACAAGCAACAGATTGTCTCGTAGAAAGAGGGGAGGAGCTACAGCTGTGTAATGTCTTTTTGTTCGTGTTTTGCGCATGCGCGGAGACGTATTATAGCGCCGTAATGGCGGTGTCGGATGGACGCGGCTGTCAAGAAGCGTGTCGGCAGAGGGTCAGTTTTCTTGCTTTGCGATCGAGGTCGCGTGTAAGTGGGGTAGTAGTTACGTCACGTTTCGGCCGGTAATTTTGAAAGGCACCCGCTCGCAGCGGACGGGTCTTTGTGAACGAAAGGACGATGGACTTCTTTGACGGTGTTACGCGTCGTGGTGAAATTTGAGACGACGGAGGCCATGCTTTTGCCGGCATTTCACACATCGTCGGCTGGCCACTGTAGTGACGCTTTTCGAGACATTGCTGTTTTCCGTCACTGGCCCGTGACCGGCCTTTTGTAATGCGAAGCATATATCCTCAGGCTCCACTTCACGAGCAAATCGGCCCATCTGTCCGTAACGTAACGCCTATCCGATCGCTCGATCTAACGAAACCCGATTTTACGAAGTTCCCGCTATAGCGAAGAAATTGTCATTCCCCGGTGGGTATCCATATGGTTCACTGTTGTCCTCACCCTAAGCTAACTCGGCTACAAACCCGATTTAACGAAGTCATTTCTGTAATCAGTAAGTAAAAATGTGGCGATTTCTTTTCAAATTTTGAAGTAGGCGGGCCCTTCTTTGGGCGTGCACTCTAATGCTGTTGAGTTAAAGCGTGCAGCTGCCCTAGTCACGATCGTAGTTTTACTTTGACGAGGCTTCACGCCAAAGTAAAACACGCACGCCTCGCCCATGCACGAAACAGCGGGCTTCAAGAGTCGGTAGCGCTCGTACCAGATGGCGCTAGGGGCGGCAGTGTTTTATGGTCCCTGTAAATTCTCCCACAGAAGCACTACATATACGGCGGTCGCTTTCGTTATGTCATGGAGAGTTTTAGCAAGTTACGGAAATACGGTACGCAAATACGGTAAGGCAGTGCGGTAGCGTTCCTCCTTTCCCGCTGGTTGCACTTTTGCCGCTCCCCGTTCCAGTGACAATGCGTACCCCATACGGCAGGTGTCTCGTTAACAATGCGTGGGCTGACAGGCAACAATAAGCCGTGACAACCCCACAGTAAATTTTGGAAAAGCTTTTGTGGTGTTGGGGTGCCTTCACCGGCAAAAGGTCGACGACCTGGAAAGGAGGAGCGGTACCGTCATACGGTAGCGTATTTGCGTACCGTATTTCCGTAACTAGCTAAAACTCCCTAATGTGAAAGACGGCACTGATGGTCTCCTCGTATAACTTCCGTGCTTGTCGGCCTATAGTCACGGCTGTTGCCTCCATATGTCGGCAGGCTGTCATAGCAATTGACGTGACCTGCTTCGACCTGGTCTGTATCGCCCCGCCCGGACAGGGGAGACCCATGGCAATGTCCGGGCCGCCCTCGCGGACATTTAAACGCGTAGGCGTGGGCTGGTATCAATTAAAATTCCGTGGCAGCTCCTGGGTGTCGCAGCAATACAATTTGAGATTCCCAAGGACCGAAAAATAATTTTCCTGATTTCACGAAATAATTCGAGCGTCCTCATCATTTCGTTAGATAGAGTTGCAGCTATATATGATTTCGATGCATACAATGGCACATACACACAAAGGCCTGGACTAGTGGCGTATTCCCAGTGACCAAAGTGAGCGGGAACGGATAACACAGCAAATTACAGGCAGTAAAGTACGTAAAATGTAAACGAGGAAAAGAATATGCGCAGGATTGCTTCAATAATCCTCACATATAACTATATATATATAGGTATTAACAAAGGTCTTCGTCCTTCACCTTCTAGTCTACACCACCGCAACGCGCGTCAAGCGCTACCGCGTGGCGGCGCCACTGGCGTTGCCTCCCCCGCGGACGTACAGTTTCAAGATGGCGTCCTCGCCAAAATTCGGGGGTGTGCCGCGGTGCTGCTGCGGCCGTGGTCGCTCCGCGGGTTACCGGTGACTCCCTTTCGCCGGGTTGTACGGCACTTCCCGGTGTTTAAAAATTACTCGACTCCGGCACACACCTGGCGGCCGAGAGTATACGCCGTGGCCCGCTGCTGAAGAGCGTCACCACGGTTCGCCCGTTTGTCGAAACCTGATGAGTGCAGACTCCAAAAATTTGTCGTGGGTGTCCCGGCGTACCGCGCTCGACGGGTTGAGCTCTTGTCGTGTGGGACACAGCGGGGTGTCGCCGTACACCCCCACTCGGAGCTAAAGGGGAGTCATGCCGTCCTCTTTCGACAAGTTCCTGCAAGGAAGAGTCAAGTCGCTCATCTCCAGCTAGTAAGTGGGCCGCCGCCGCTATAGCTGGTGTAAATGACATAACCGTATACACTGAGCAGGTGTAAATTTACTTTCTTAGGGAAGGTGGTGATAGCTACACGCAGGTGTTGTACACCCAGAAGGGTGTACGTGTGACGCGTCTTTCCTTTTCACTTGCGATATAAATTAAAGCTCCGTGTTTTCGGATAAATCCGCAAACAAAAAGAACCGGTAAACACTCGCCGGTAAAGTTTTGACGAATCGGATTTGTCCGATAAACTCCGATTTTAATGGCTAATATGTCCTTGTTCCGTTATTTGTCGAACGGGCGTGTCCTAAGCGGTCGTTGATACAACAGCCGTTTGGCCGATATAAACTTTACCTTACGTCAACAGTATCTCGTAGACCGCACCCATGGCACATTTAACAACGGCTTATCGCGCTGGACGAGAGACGTCAACGTATGTAGGGCCTTTGGGAGCGCGAGACATCTTAATATATATACGTTCCCCCGGCTGCACTGGGGCGCGCCAGACGACATCGAATATACGGACCTCGTAAAGTATGCTTGCGTCTGTTACAAGTTTAAGGTTGTAATACGCACAAAAACGTAGGTGTTTGTATTCAAGTATATGGGCCTGTGTGTGTGTATATATGTTTGTGCGTTCAAGCCCCCCCCCCCCCCCCAGACAACTGAAATACGCTCTTCGTGTGTTCTGATCTTCTCGGGTTCAGATATCATTTCATCTGAGATAGTGGACTATTGAGAATAATGAAAAATTAGTCTTAATTTCGGATAATCGGTCATTTGCGAAAATAATAAACTCCGATAAACGCCGAATTTCTGCCAAAAAAAAAAAAACTCCGAAAAACACCCTCCGAATTTCAGTAAGAATAAACTACGAGAACACGGAGCCCTATATATATATATATAATGCTCACAGTGGGTGTTAAGTGAGTGTGAACTACTCTCTGTTGACTCTTGTGCGGGTGTTAAGTCCGCATGTGTCTACACCCATAAAGGTGTACGTGTGACACGCTTTCCTTCTTCAATTTTGGTGATGTTCAGACGTAATAAGCGGGTGTAAACTGTATTTTGTCGGAGCTGGCTTTGTTGAGCTTACGTAACGTCTTCGCGTTCTACACCCATGCAGAAAGGTGTTTCGCGTGTTCTGCTTTTAATTCATAACTGCATATATACATTGAGCGGGTGTAAACTGGCTTTTAGGACCCTGTCGTAAGGGGTCCCACTACGGAAACTTACCGGCACTTTTAAACACGTGTGATACACTTTCAACCTGCACCGGCACTTCGACGCAACAGGCCTTGCTTTCCTCCCTAATACCAGTGCTATTGGCAACCGCAACCGCCACCTGATCGTCGTGCGCTCATCCTATTCCATTATCGGGACAATTACATGGTTCTATTCTAACTACATGGTATGATTGAGCCATATTCCTCACAGACGGGGACGGGGTGTAACGAAGGGTGAAAACTTCGTGTCAGCTCCCTAACATAAATCGGCGCTCCCCACTTTCCTCGTCTGATGCTATATTGACGTCGTGACGTCATGACGTCATTTGGTGACTGCGCTCGATTCAGTTTGGTGCCCGATACGCTGCCTGCGCACATTGCGCGCGCGTGTCACTCCGGCGGAATAGTACCAGCAAGGTCCCCACCGCCCTAACACTTCTATTACAGTATAACACGCTGCATTGTATAGTCCAGTGCTTCGTACGAATCGGTGGCGTGCGTGCGCTTACCCATTGTTTATGATTTACGCATGCTGTCCGCAACGCCGTGTGAGTCACCCGTGTATACACGTACGTGCGTTACGCGTGTCTGTGTACTAAATACCGCCGGTGCGTACACGAACGGCTTGGAGCGCTCAGCGATCCGCGACGGCAAACCTACGCGAGCTCGAGTCCTGCTCTGGCGCTAATGAGAAGGCGAAAGGTATACATCGCGCTCAAAGAAAGCGAGCCGCCGCAGCGATCGACACGCCTTGGCGAGCGTGTCGCCCCTGCCTTTCCTAATGAACGCCATCGATTATTATACGCGCGTTCTTCACCCTCTCCCTCTCTCTCCTCTAGGCTTCCATGCACGTATGTACGCACACGTCTCGCCATGGCATGCAGCACGCCATGGACCGTCGTTTCTTGTGTCTCTTTTTGCTTTCTCCGCCTTCTTCTTGAAGGCAGCGCCAACGGCGACAAGGTTAAGGTCTGCGGGTTTCGCGGCCAGCTGTGTGCGTCGATGATAGTCCGGAAGCACGCGAGACCCTTTGCGCGGTTGGCCTGGGAAGTGGGTGAAGTTGTCATTTTTAGCGCGCTGCGAGGGAATTTCTGGGGAGCGGCGCGGAATCCCCGTTTCCTTTTTCTCCCGTTTCGGTACGTGGCGACGATACCAGGTGGCGCACTGCGGGCGATGTTTTGTTGTCACGAACCAGTGATCTGATAGACCTTTTTCAACGGGGACGGGGAGCACCTCCTTTCTGGGATGTGGCAGGGGAGTACAAACGCTTACGTCGCTGTCTCGGCAGTGCATTTTTGGGATGTCAAGCACGTTTACCACAACCCAGTGTGGATTATGGCGGCGCCCAGAGAGCCTTCGTTGAAAAGGTGTTTGAAGGGACTCTAAAGTCAATCAATAAATTAATTTATACTGGTAAATTATACTGCGAAAACTCTGATGTCGTCACTTTCACCACCATATGTTTATTAAATAAGTATATGAGAAAATTAATGTCAAAAGTTTCAATTTTAGATTTCGCGCCGAAATCACCGGTGGTGACGTAACGGATTTCAGTGTTTTTTCGTATTTAGCCTTATTGGCTCAACAAAATTTCCTGAAATTTGGTGTGTTAAGTGTATGTTCCTCTCAGAGGGCAATGCACTTCATTTTTACGAATTAGGAACTAGGTAGGACCTAGCAGACGCCGTCAAAATCTTTGACGTCACGACGTTTGGTGTGAGAACTTCAAGGCGGCGTCGCCACTTGCATTTTCTTGTTGCGCGTTTTCTCGCTTACCAAGGGTCTTCTCGCGGTAACCGCAGTAGTTTTTGGTATTCGGAAAGAATAATTTACTAATACCAGTATTTTTTTTCCCTTCAGTGTCCCTTTAAGGAGCTTCGTCAATATACGTAGAAGGAAGGCCAGAAACAAAACATTTTTTTTTTTTTGCATCAGATGCTTTCAAAACGTTGGTTGCGTAAGGAACTAGCTGTTCCGGCCTTCTATGGCACCTTGAGGTTTACACGAAATTAAGTAGGCCGTTCTATACGTTCTGCGTTCGGAGGCAAGCGTTTTGTTTACACGCCGTAGATTGCGCTTCCGCAGTGGCAAAGCGACCGAGCCTCGTAGCATTCCGCCATATTGTGAAACTCTTTAACGGTGCATTTGGAGCCAGTCCGAGGCACCGCAGCTCCCCCTGGGTCAATCAAAGCTGGAAAGATATGCCGAAGGTATGGTGCGAGGCCGTCGCTATAGCAACGTACTAATGTTGGCACCCAGGAGGAGGCACAATGGGAACATCCCCTCGCATGACTATCGTGCGCGATCAACTGATTTCACTTCATTTTGGGGGTTTTCGACTGCGCAAGCGCACATGACAGCGTGTAGCCGATAAGCGCGACATCCTGATAAGCTCCACGCTTAGTGCTGACATTGTACACGCGCTTTTGAGAAATAGGTGGCGAGGAGGATATATCGCCTGTAGGAAAGGGTAGTGAAGGCGAGAAAGAAACCAGCCCCTCCGTAAGTGCTCCTCCGGCAGTTTTATTTTCTTTTTTTTGTCGCACAGTGCCATGCGGGGTCTTTATGCGCAACAGTTCTCGGCGTCCCATTTCAAAAGCGTGAGCATAGGTCTAGTTCGTTATATGACGGTAAAGGAGGATTGCGTTGCGTTCTGAATTGCTACCCAAGATTCAACCTGAGCTACCCAACTGCAAAGCGAGAAAGGATGCGCGCGCAAGAACAGTATTCTCGCGCGCGCAGGCTTACTCAGTTTCTTTTTCTTGCTTTGCAAAGCGGTGAAACTGTCCAATGCATTGTTTTGGTCCTTTCTTACACACACGTGGGAGCCCGCATGCGTCTCTTTGTGAAGTTTTCTTGGAAAAGGCGAACACAATCCTTTTTTCTCTCTCTCTCTCTCTAATTTGCTTGAGAGCATCTGGTCGCCTGCTTCGTCTTACGTCATCGCCGTATTGGAAACAGAACAGCTATTATTCCTTCGAACGCTGGGACATTTGCTGAGTGACGTCATGAAGGCCTCATGACGGTCGCGCTGGGATTATCTGTTATCTGTGCACAATTCTCATATAAATTTGATGCGTCCGTTCGCAAGCTGTTTTCTCCTTCCGCTGACGTCACGGCGTCTTGCTGTGCAGGAGCTGTGTCGATTGGCCGCCCCCTTTGTTCTAATTGACTCCGCGGTGCGTACTGTTTGAAATTCAAATCCTTCCCCCCCCCCCCCTTTTTTTTTTTCTGTCATGAACCGTTAGATACCCGCGGTGCCCTCTCTGACGTCACGCGTTGCACGTGTGGTTTGTGCGCGCTTGTTTTGTGACGTCACCGTGCTGCGCGTGCGCCTTCGTGGTTCGTATCTCGTGAAATGTTTGCATCCTGCTGCTGCCGGGACTGCGCGGTATCCAGCGACGTCATTTTGAGCGTGTTGCTGCTATAGGCGGTCGGCCGGCCGGATGACGTCTCGACGGTATGATATGTCTTGCGTTGCATGTTCAAGCGCTCCCCGTGTTCTCCTTCTGCCATTCGCGTCTATAGGTGTATCGTCTTTCTCAAAACAACTCGCTCGCTCACGCTGTGGCGACGGGGTTCCGGTAGGCAGATCATCTGGAGCTCGCCCCAGAATTCAATCTCACTTGCTTAACTTGTAGATCAACTTTGTACAACCTATATGTCTCAGAAGTGAGGGTAGACCGATTTGTTGCACTCGCGCCTACGCATCTTCTTCTATATTTTATCTTGTCCTCGTAATCTTTTGCGTGTTTTCTTGAGAGTTCGCTCGCTAGCGCTTATTGTTCGCCAATTCGCCGTACAATAAGTCGTCCCGTCTGAAGGAGCGCTTTGGCATTAGTTTTTAAACTCACTGACTGCGTAGGACAGGGTATACGTTGGAGATCATTGCTAGGGTCCATGTTCTATGCAATCGACTTAAAATGTGCCGCCGCTGATGGCGACGATGATGATGACCGCTGTACGAATGACTTTGCAACGTGCAAAGAAGCGCCATTAGCCTCAATTCTTCAAGAATTGAACAAGAATTGAAAACAAGAATTGTGCCATATTCTCTTATTTTTCCATTGACGTCATTCGTGACTCGCGGGATCGAATCCCGGCCGCGGCGGCCGCATTTTCGGTGGAGGCGAAAATGTTCGAGGCCCGTGTGCCTAGATTTAGGTGCACGTTAAAAGAACCCCAGGTGGTCGAAATTTCCGGAGCCCTGCACTACGGCGTCTCTCATAATCATATCGTAGGATGTTAAACCCCAGATATTATTATTATTATTGTTGTTGTTATTATTATTTATTATTATTGCTTGACAGCCTTTTGAAAGTTACGTAAGAGCGGTTTGCTTGCGCTTACATAAAACGTATAGATAAATCTAACCTTTGGTTTCATTTTTTGCGAGCAATTAATACGGCGTTCCTATATGTAGATTCATCAAAGGAAATATAGGCTGCCGCCGTATATGGTAGCACGGCGTTACCACCTCGGTGGATGTGCGGTATGGCCTTCAGTCGGGCAGACTGTAGCTCGTGATCAGTACATTATGTGGTAATCATGTCATAGCATGCGTTCTCACCTTGCCCTAGTCGCATGCGCAGTAGGACAAATTTTACATACGTAATCTGTGCGTGGATAATTGGGGCGATCTGCTTCCGCAGTCAAATACGGACAAGTACAGGCGGACGCATACAGCAAGGGGCATTTCTGTGATGTTGTGCGGGATAAGTACGGAAGTTACGAAAGAAGGGGAATTTTTTTTCGAGGGTCTCAATTCTTTTTTAGACGCATCCAAACGAATTCAACAGACATTTAGGCCAAAAAAAGCATAGGGAACACTATTCGTTGACTTTAACTGTGTAGTGTAGTAATTGTGGCGTAAATTGAAGTTAATTAATGCGAACGAAAATTTACCCTTTCTGTCGGTGGGATCCGAACCCACAACCTTCAAATTGGGGGGGGGAGGGGGGGGGGGGGTTCGCATCCCACCGGCGGAAAGGGGGGCTTTCCGTCCACTTCATTTCAATTTACGTTATAATTGCTACATCCTTGGCCTAAATGTTGAATTCATTTGGTTGCCTAATTACTGAATTTGTCATTCAAGATTTTTTTTCTTCTAGGAATCCTCTTTCTAAGTACCTCGTTTTTAATGCTTAGAAGTTATCATACCGATACCTAACAAGGGCGTACTGATATGTCATACCTAGTCAGTACCAAAGTTCTAGAAACGTTGGTCGGTACACAGGAATTATGGTGGCTAGAGGGGGAAGTGTGACGGGCGAGAGCGGAGGGCTGTACGAATTCCCAATGAAAGATGGCGGTCACACCAGGTGGCGCTACCTGCGCCGTAGGTGCTTGCGGCGGCATTTGACTGCTTTGCGTATGGCTGCTAGACGTTAGTTTCACTTGTTTCTAATAATCGCTTATACCCCGCGCCCGTGCTGTTAAAGGCGCTACGTGTTTGTTTCGCTAAGAAGCATGTGTTGCAAGTTCTTAGCGGTGTTAAGCAAGAGGGAAAAAAAGAAAACCAAGAATGCTTTTAAATCAGACGGAACTGGCGTGCCTCCAGGTTTTCATATTTAAATGTTTCTTAATATCGGTTTGCTTTGACATGTTTAATCTGCAACAGTGTGCAAAAACTGGGCTAGTTGGTTGATTTTCATGGTGAAAGCAGCGCAACAAGATGGCAACACGAGAAGAACGACACAGGACAGGCGCTGAACTGTTCAGCGCTGGTCCTGTGTCGTTCTTATTATCGTGTTCCTTTTGCGCTTCTTTTACCATATTTATAGTCTGCTTCAGTTGAACTAAACCACTTGCTCGGCTGCATAGCTCAGCTGACTTTAAAGTGTTTTTTCCCCTTGGTGAAGTGTAAACTGTTCGTTTTTTTTTTTCCGCACCCACTTCCCCCCCTTCATTTCCTCTGTATTGTATGGGGTTCTCTTGAGCGCGAAATGTTCAAAGCGTTTACACTTTCCGGCTTCTTTTCCTTGAAAAAATTGAAGTGGAGATCGGAATGCTGCAGCTGGAGGCTCTTTGAGACTGAACATATTATTTTATTATTTTAGCGATATATCTATGCAAGGATCAATGATTTCTGTTAACTTACGCCTTTAGATGCGTACTAAATACACGCAAGGGAAATGGTAAAACGTGTTTATTTATCACACATTTGTCATCCCATAATTATGTCAGACATTTGTTATCACATACTTCCCTATCATGTTAAGAGGTCAAATTACTTGACCCTCCTCAACTTCAAGTTTTTGGCGCTCCCTTTGGACACTCCTGTCTGCTTTTCTTTTTTTTTTGGTAAAGTACTTCGGTGCGTCCGGAAACACCGTAGGCACAGCGTCTTCTGACAAACGCGGGGTATCTCAACAACCTCACCGTTTATAATGTGTTGGTATGTGCTTTCGATGACACTCACGTCGAAGTGCCGATCGCAAACAACGCTGTCCCTCGTCAGCTCTTTGTCAGTCCGCTGAATATTTCGACCTCATTGCTCTCGCCTCGAGAGATCCTTCGGGGCTTTAAAGACCGAAAGCTTCTCTGAGCATGATCTATACCCGCCTTTACAGCCAGGGACGAAGCATGTAGTACTTGGCGATTTGACGGCATGGTTCGCAGAACACATGGGTACAGCGGCGGGTAAAAAAACGACGACAGCGAAGGCGAGGCATCTGAACATGGTGACGGCGCAGCACAGAGAGAACGAACGAGCCCAGACGATCCAAAGGAAGCGCGGCGAGCGCGAGCACCTACTACTACACCAGCGCCCCTTGCGGCGGCCAGAACTTTCATTGCGTTCCGCGCATCCCTCTCCCACGGCGGGGATACAGCGCCCGTCACACTTCCCCCTCTAGCCACCATACAGGAATACAGCCCCACGAGGTGTCGCCACACGCAGCAGCGCTGCTGCCCCCTAGATAGGCTTAGCTTCACTTCCCCGCGGATGGATTGTTAAAGTGCCAGACGCTATATGGTGGCTATGCATACAGACGCGCTGTTCTTCAGCTCGCGTCTGAGCACTTGCGGACCGCGAGCTGCACCTGCGCCCAACGCTCCATTTCGTTCACAATCGAAAGGGGGCCGTCCAATCGGGCGCACGAACCATCGTCGTCGTCAGCATCTGCGCCCGTTTTCGTCTGCTATCGAGAACAAAGCAGACGACGGTGCCAAAGGCGCGATGGCCTTCTTTGAACGCACTGCATTTGCTTCGCTGCATTTTGTTCGTTTGCTACATTTGTTAGGTTTACTAGTACACACTGCGCAGTATAGAAGTTGTTATCGAAGCTGTGCTTCGCCCTTGAGAAAGTTTTCGCGCCTACAAACAACCAAGGCGGCCCCTTCTATTAGAACCTACGACTGAAGTTGTTCGTTTGCACGCATCGTCGAAACGCTCGTCGCATTTTCATTTTGATTTCTTTTCTCCTCTACATTGCTTTGCACTGACATCATCACCTTCTCTAGGACCCCACGACACCGTTCCTGTAGTGTTTGGATGTATCTCAAGCAAATCGTACGAGCAGGCTGCAGGGCCCGATGAAAAACACATGCCGCTTTGCCAGCGGCGTCGTTTTATATATTTACGCGTGTATGCCAGTCGCGCATTACTCTGTTTCGCTTAGTTGCGCTGCACCCCCCCCCTCCTCTTGCCGACGTAGCTCCGTGAAGCGCGCTGACTCGGCAAGATTGTTGTGCCTTGCTTCTACGTAGCGAGCGCGCGCGCGCTCGGCACAACACCGCCTCCGCGGTCCGTTGTCGCTGGAGCCGCCGAACCGAGGAGCCGATCTCGCCTCCATCCATCCGTCCTTTGCCCTTGACTCAAGGCCTCGGCCCTGGTCTTCCGTGACGGAGCGGCGAGCGTCTACGGTGCCGCTTCCTAATTGGTTAATTAGCACGTCTGAGAAGAAAGAGGGGGAGGGGATGGGGTTTGCCCTCGGTGTCGTCGTCGTGGTTGGGAGTTGACAAGTGTCACATTCGACTCGAAGGATCCGCGTGTGCCGTGTTTCGGCTTTGTTGGCTACAGTTGCCAATGCCTTCTCGCAGTGGCCTATCCTGTGCTTGTGGTGTTGTGAGGGTCGTGGTGCACTAGTTGTCCAAAGCGGAGGATATACACTTTTCTGGCTGTCGTCCACTTCGTGTGAGGTGCTTTGTCTCGACGGACCTGTTCACTGTCGGCTGGACTAAAAAGGATGACCTCTCGTGTGCGGGAGATGCGGAAGAATTTTCAGGGCTCCAAGAATGATGTCATTGTCGTTGAGCCCTGGTGAGGTTTGGAGTAATACGAAGTCTCTGAAGTTTTTCTGTATTGGCATAAGAACAAGCTTTGTTTCGTTTCTGTGTGATGCTGTACATGCAATTAACGCGAAGAAGACCAGCGAAAGTGGCATTGTTATGGTTGTTTATAGATCACGAAATGCTTGATTTTTCTAGAGAGCCAAAATTGATTTCTGCATGTTCTACTCTGCCATTGTCCTTGCACTGCGACATTAGCAGACCATTTCCCTTGCATTCACGACCATTCGGAGTCATTTCCAATGTTTGACATGTTGGGACCTGTGAGCCCCCAGAATAGATTTTCATCTGTTTTGTGCTTGCACTAGCTGTTAATGAAATGTCTGCCATCTGTGCTGTAAAGAATACAGAGAGTAACACAAATGGAAGTTAAGCTTGCACAAAATTTTGGACTCTTACTGGAGCCGAAAGTAACTCGCCAATAAGTCAAGACATGAATGGCTTTATCAGTGCTATAGCTGTGCACTCGCAGCACAATGTGTTTACACATGTGCCAGCGAGTGTGTCACAAAATGAGCTCCCACATTTATCTGGCAGAGATTGAGCATGACAAATACCATTGTCTGCGAAAGTTATCAGCTTAACATTCATTCCTGAGGCTGTGATTTTTCGATATCAGTACCGTGTGTCACATCGAATATTACTATTGCGTATAGGTGTAGTGCTATGGAATTTGCACTAACTTTACATTTTGCAAAATCATCAATATCGTCGTTCAGTAAGGCATTCACTTACTTTGCCTGAGTGCATTAGAACCCGTGTGACAGGATTGTATAGCTGGTCACGTGAGGCATCAGTAGCGCGTGGTGATGTGCATACTTAGTGTTTACATGAACTCCACTTATAATCATCCGAATGTGGTCCTGTAAGAATCTTTACAAAGTACCTCTGTTGCCATACCTTCCTTAGTGTCTGATGACTACATTAGGTACCGCAAAGTTTCATTTCTACAGTGAGTGGACTCTTCCTCTGCTGTAAATGACTGGCAAACAATTCACACGTATCTGCTACTGCTCTCTGACAAGTTTCATGTCTGTGTCTCATTGCCACATTTCACGATTATTTCAATGTTCCTCATGTTATCGCACATTGCTTATAGTACTTTTTTGCTGTAATCCTTTAGCTGCCATCATCATCAATTGTTGAAAAAAGCAGCAACATACTGCTTAGAGAGTTCACGAGGGAGCTTTTTCGTTAAACCGTGCCAAACATTCGTGTCGATATGTCAAGTTCTAAACCTACATCTGGTCATAACTGGTGGTGGGATGACACTCGGTGTCTAATCTGAAATGCGAACACTAGTAAGACAAGTTTAACCGTGCTTTTGTGTCTTTTTCTTTGTGCGTGCAGTGAGCAGTCTGTGGCGTCGGCCCGGGCGGCTGTGCTGGTGTACGATGACCACAACAAGAAGTGGGTGCCCAGTGGCTCATCGAGCGGCCTCTCCAAGGTGCACATCTACCAACACACGGTCAACGGCACCTTCCGCATCGTGGGCCGGAAGCTGCACGACCATGAGGTGAGGGAGACAGACTCAACTTCTGCCGCCAGTCACAAAGACATTGTAGACAATGCATTATCATTGCTGGGCAACAATTTTGCATTGTTATCATTGAAATACAGGGATAATTGCAGTTATAACTATTGCACAGAATTAAGTTTGTAAACATTCCAATATCATTCTTTTGTTTTTACATTATTGATGGACTCGCTTGCACATTGATGCACACTGTATTGAACTGTTTTTCGATTGTTTCGCTAGCCCACTGCTTGTCCTATTTGATGACTCGGGATTTTGGCCTTGTCGGAAAAAACACATTGCCTGTTTCCTTTTGCTCCATCCTGTTGGCATGATACATCTTGTATATAGATACATATCTGAGTAAATTAGCAAAAATTCTTGAACTGTAAGAGTGAACAACCGCAAAATAATACACGAAACAAATTCATGTGCAGGCTTGCAAATAACTTTTATTCCACACAGTTAACACATAAGTACATCTTGGAAATACACCACGGCGCGTGCTCGACACCCAGTCCAACAGCGCTCTTCAATAAACCTCGTCTCACTGTTATGTAGCTAAACTGAAATATAGCTGACATAGTTATGGCCCTTCTTTTTCTACGTTGTCACATTGTCGTGATAGGTGAAGTACACAGAACTCAAGCTGAAAAAGATCGAACTGTTTATTGGGCGAACTTATGCCCAGCAAAAGGAAGTAACGCCTGAAGCACAACGGTAGCAACGATCACAATCGACGGTTGTCAAAAAAGTGACCAGTGGCCAAGCTGCATCTTCACTTATACATGTCGCATCGACCATTCCAGTGTTATTTTGATGGCCACGTAAGTCCCAGAATAAACTCTATTTCGCATTTGCACGTAACCTTGTCAGAAGAGTCTAAAATAATCGGGGAAGTTAGCAAACATTCCGGCGTGGCCTGTGAAGAGACCAGTGGTTACACTTGTAACAGGCCAGTTACTTGGAATACAAAAAGAAGCCGTGTGGCAGTATGGTACGTCAACTGACCCGGTAACAACTTTTTTAATCTACACCTGAATGAATGAGTCTTAACTAACATTTTTAACAATTACTGACTAGCTGATAACTTGCGGTTGCTGGTCGTTCTTGTTGTGCTGATGCCTTTTTGAGCACACTCTGTGTGTAATGGACATTTGCAGGTGGTGATAAACTGTGCCATCCTCAAGGGCCTCAAGTACAGCCAGGCGACGGGCACGTTCCACCAGTGGCGCGACAACCGCACAGTCTACGGCCTCAACTTCAGCAGTAAAGATGACGCCGACAACTTTGCCGTTGCCATGCTGCGGGCCATCGACATGCTCAACCAAAACAGTGAGTCCGTCATCGAGGAAGTTTATCCCATCACACTTGAAAACGTCCTTAGTGGTGAAAGACAGCTTGCATTTGCTTTTCACCTCTCTGTCCTAGACAGTAAATTCTAGGGGTGTGCGAATATTCGAAATTTCGAATATTTTTCGAATAGTGTTTGCTATTCGATTCGATTCGCACTGGAATTTTACTATTCGAACTATTCGAACTTCCCAAAAACAAATACAGTCAATGTCTGATTCAAAGTGAGCCCTTCAGGTTTTCAATATGCTTCACCACATTACACTCTTGTATTACGGCAAAACTGCCTTTCAACCTCCGTTACGGTCAAACTTTGCCAAAAGACAACGTCCAATTAAAAGTGGTCCCTAGATTTTCAATATGCTTCACCTCATCACAACCCGATATTGCGGCAAAGCTGTCCTTCAAGCTCTGCTACGGTCGCAAATGTATTCACTCAATAAAACGCTAGTTCCAACATGGAGATGAAAGATGTGGCAGAGGTGGGGGCTCAATTAATGCTGTTTAGGACCTAAAATTTGAGCAGGAAGTCCGAAAAATCAGAAGGCGAAGCTTTTTAGCATCCAAAATTTCAGATGTTCTTTTATATCGACGTCTACGAGGCAGATTTGGAACTCCGGACTTGAAGGGGGCACGCCCTTGTCCGCCACATCAGTTGGGCTTCCACAGAAGTTGAAAGAGGAGAGGCTGAGGAAATGGGCATCTTTGCCTATCGCGTGTAAAGTGTTGTCGGCAACACTTTGGTTGCACCAAGTCATGTACAAAAATACAATTCGGCCTCTACATTGCCTCATTCTTGATAAGACAACTATGAAACACCACCCCGCCAGTGCTTCATCAACCTAGCGAAAAGAACACTTTCATGTTGCTATCTCATAAGAATATGCTTAGGAATCCTCTCTTTTTTTTTCTGCAATTTTGCTTCGAAGTATTCGAAAAATATTCTAGAAATATTCTAGAAATATTCGAAAAATATTCGATTCGATTTGAACTCGCACTTCAATATTCTAATTCGCTTCGCACCCAAAATTTTGCTATTCACACAGCTCTAGTAAATTCGTAAACAGTTTTTTAATGTAGGAGCACTTATTTTTTATTTATTTTTTGAGACAGTAATAAAATGCAGCAGGTTCAAGAAAAAATCAAATTCATGTAATTTAATTGTGTGTATTGGTTAACACTTTGTATTCTACAAGTATCTGAAAACATGTTTCTGACTTTTGTTTCACTTAAGCATGCATGTCTGGTTTGGTTATATTGAATGTTTTCTTCTGATGTCGCAGGTATTGCTGCTGAAATTACATTATCTATAAGGTCTGTGGCATATTGATAACAATTCTTGGCAGCATTGGTGAATAAAGGATTGTTAATCAATATCAAGATTTCTAAAGGGATACGTTATCAAGGCCTTACTACAAAACTTTGTCATGCGGCGCGTTCTCATGAGTGAAAGGGTAAAATGGCTACTTGCAGTCGCACAGTTTCTGTACATCTTTCCATATTGGTGTTCTGTTTGTACATGGTAGTATATCTGTTGAGATACAGATGAGCTATCATACCTGTTTTCACGTCACAGCTTGTAAATCTGCATTGCGCGATACGTTGCTCAGCTTTTGCCAGCTCAGAGAAAGTGTATGGTCTCAAGAAATAATTATAATGAAGTAATCGTAACGACCATTATAATGCAGAGAGTTTGAAGAGGGCAACTACAAGCAGGATCAGGCGGAGGGACAAAAACTCTTTAGCTTCTTGTGCGTGCATACCAGTGTTGCGGAGTTGCCACTCCAGAATTGGAATGACTCTGGAATCATTCCACATTGTCGCGACCCTGGAATGGAATGGGGACGACGCTTGAAGGAATGGAATGGGAACGGAATTAAGTACATTTTGCACGGAATGGAATGGGAATGGAATTACGTCTTTTTCCGAAAATAGAGCATGTTTTCGTCTACGCGCTGTTTTTCAGACTTCAAACATTAGTTAGTCAGAGCCTCGTGTTTAACAATAAAGCAGTATTTTCCCAGCGCAATTCTCCCTGTGCGTTGGTTCACATTGATACCCCACACGAAAGAGGTGAATACCCCATGCACAGCCGGATCTTTATCTCACGAGCAGTCTAGTACCTGACACACGTAAATAGCCTATGCGACAAGGAAGACATTGCATACCTGCACGCAGGCGAACACAGAAAGTTATCCTCACCCCATCCATGCTTGCGAGGCGTGATTGACAAGCGTGAGTGCTGACGAGCATTGCGTGCCCAGTGCTCGTATTCGATGCAAAGGCACAAGGTGCCCAAGCGGTGCACTGTTCCAGCTAAGACCAGCAGATCTAGAGGGTTTTGTTCCCCATTAACTAAATATTAGTTTTCTCCATATTCACAACCGCTCCTGAGGCATGACAAAACTGCTTAATGTTAATCTTCTTGAACACTACTTTTGTCAGCATAAAAATACTCTATTTCGTCATTTTAGCATTAACGCATTTAAGCTGAAACAATATTAAAACATCACCATTTGTTCAAAAGGCTGACCATGCAAATACTATAGGTACCGGGAGAAGTGCCCCTGTGGGAATTAATAGGGTGGTTGTACTGTACGACATATGTCACCAAGGTACTATCCCTCGACCTTGGTCACGCGTTTTGTGTACTTTTGCTGTTCTTAATGCATCTGGTGACATCAGCTTTATGGGGCGTTCATTCTTAACTCGATAAAACTATCAAGATGCATTTCCTACATTGAGGAATTACAGGAATGGAATTTATCGTATATACTCGTGTAAGGGCCGCACCCCTACTTTGGAGGGGTAATTTCGAAAAAAAAATTCATAAAGTCCCGCCAGAAAAGTGTAGTTAGTTAAATTGCAGCTAGATGGCGCTGCCAGCTTTTCCGCTTCATGCGTCCACCCGATCTAAAGGGTACGGCCACAACTCATCATCATCATCATCTTCTTCCGCCGACCTCGACGGCGCCATTATTGCTTTGTGTGGCGCGCATCGTTGGCATCGTGTGGGTAGCTTGGCAGTGTTTCTTCAGATCGGTGTTGTCAGTGTCACTTTGTCTGTAGTAGTGAGCCCTGTTTGAGCCATCGCAGGTGAGGGACGATGGGCCAGCACTTGAGATCTTTCACTGCAGCCTTTAAACTGCAAATGATTTAATATGCCGTGGAGCACGGCAAGCGAGAAGCTGGACGCAAATTTGACGTCGATGAGAAGCGCGTGCGTTGCTGGATGAAACAGAAAGATGCCCTCGCCGCTACCAACAGGAGCCGAAAGGCATTTCGCGGAAAGAAGTGCAAGTACCCGGAACTCGAAGGCGAACTTGTCAAATATGTCATCGACACTCGAAGGGACGGCTACGCCGTCTCAACTGACATGATCCGCGTGAAAGCCCTGGCCATCGCTTGCAACATGGAAATACCCCAGGCACAATTCAAGGCAAGTCGGGGGTGGGCTACGCGGTTTATGAACCGTAACCAGCTCTCCATCCGCCGCCGAACAACGCTTTGTCAAAGGCTTCCAAGCGAGTACGAAAGCCATGTGATTAAGTTCCATCGCTTTGTAAATGGTCTCAGGAGGGAGCATGAGTACGACCTCTCCCAAATTGGGAATGCGGACCAGACTCCTGTGTGGTTCGATGCACCAGAAAGCACCACAGTGAATTTAAAAGGTGCGAAAAGTGTGTCTGTGCGCACGACCAGCGCAGAACGTCAAAGATGCACTGTGATGCTGTGCATCACGGCAGACGGCAGAAAACTTCCGCCGTATGTCGTATTCAAGCGAAAGACTCTCCCTAAAGAAAAGTTCCCTCAGGGAATCATCGTACGTGCCCAGGAAAAGGGTTGGATGTCTGAGGAACTCGTCGTAGATTGGATAAAGACTGTCTGGGCAAACAGACCTGGAGGCCTGTTACAACAGAAAGCCCTCTTTGTTCTGGACAGTTTCAGGGGCCATTTGACGGACCGCGTCAAGAACCGACTCGCCACGACTCGTACGGACTTGGCCGTTATTCCTGGAGGACTGACAAGTGTGCTGTAGCCGCTCGACGTCTGCGTTAATCGTCCGTTTAAATCGGAATTTCGCCGATGCTACTCGGAATGGATGGCTGGAGGCCATCATTAGAAGACCCCTACAGGACGGCTGAAGCGGGCATCGCTACAACAAGTGTGTGCGTGGATTTTGAGTGCGTGGCGTGCCGTGTCATTTGAAACAGTCGCGAAAAGCTTGAAGGTGACTGGAATTTCAAACTGCATGAGCGGCGCTGAGGATGAACGTCTCTGGGAGGACGCCGAGGCGAGCTCTTCCGAGAATGAGGACAGCGATAGCGAAATGGAATCGTAATAAAAACATTCCTGGAATGTCATTTGCGACTCTCTTACACTCCGCTACTGTCGCGGATACAGTACAGACCTTTGGTGAGCTGTCATCGGCCTGATTCGTGTAAGGGCCGCACCAAGCAAAAATTTCGAAAAAAAAAGTGCGGCCCTTACACGAGTATATACGGTAACTGCCCAGCCGTTCCCGGAGTGGGAATGAACTAAGTTTTTTTCATTCCGAGGAATTGAAAGGAATGGAATTGCGGCAAGTTATAATTCCCCGGAATGGAATTTGAATGGAATGGAGGCGCCCATTTCGCAACACTGATGCATACATACATTCCACGACCACCATTTAACACAGCGTAGAGTATGTAAAATTTGATTTTTAAAAGTAACACAGGCAACCCACTTAACTTATTTTGCGACATAAAACGTCACTCTGCATAGCTTGTACAGCTATAAAGTGGTGTCATCTCTGCACACCTTTGTGGAGTGCACAGGCGACAACCACATGGGATTAGTGCTTAGCAAGTGCATTGCTTAAACTGTTGTGGCAGTTCTGTGACTCCATGCATCCTTTCTGCTGCGAGGCCCTTGATACAAGCTAAGGTAATGATCAAATTACTTTTTAGTTTTGGTTGGTAGGACTCTGATGCCAGAGCCAAATTAGTGCCAAATGATAGTGGGCCATGCATAGCATTGAAGATTTAAAATCATTTAAATGAACTGTTAGTCAGCCATATTAAAGGGGCCCTGTAACACTTCTTCAGCATGGTCAGGAAACGCTGCAGATCGGTAGTCGAGACTTCGGAGAACACGTGAGGCAAACATTGTAGCACAGTACGTGGCCTGGAATCTACAATGAATTCTCAAAGTCGGCTACTGGTCGCTCGCTCTTCTCTCCGCATATTATGCCATATACCCAAATTACTTCGCCATATACCCATAGTCCACGGCCGTTGGCTGATTTGAGCATCGTGAGCTGCATAGTTACCGTCGCCGCCGCGAGATGCCACCACGTGCCTGCACGCGCGCGCAATCACACTGAAAGTAAGCCGCATGTTTGAAGGGAAAATGAGAAGAAAGTGCTCAAGGTCATGAACGAAGGGGCGCATCTTCTTGCACCCTTGTCATCCCCCTCTGCTGCGTAGCTTTTAGCTCAGTCGCTGGTACAAAAGGAGAGAGAAAGTGCTTAAAGCATGCAGCGAATCCCTGTATCTCCTCTCGTACTTCACGGATTCTAGAAATTTTTGCAGCAGTCGATTCGTGAGGTAATAGGTAAGCTCTTTTAACGAAACCATTAGACGATTACTTGGGAAAATGTTGCAGGGCCCCTTTAAGGAAGTTTCGTCAACTCTCGGGTAAATGCGATCATTTATAATCATGTCGACAGCTGCTTTTTTTTAATCATCTGCATTTGTCAACATGCGCAGGTTCGACAGGGCCAAGGGTACAGCAGGCACCGCCTCCAGTACCTCAACATGCGTCGCAGCCCATCTACCAGACCATCGGCAGTGTTGCGCAGCAAGAAGACACAGATCACCAACGAAACTGGTACGTCCACTAGTCGCACAGTGCACCACTACCTCGCATCAGTCTGTTTGTCGAAAGTAATTGTTTGAATGTCCAGAAAGTGTATGGGACAGTGCTTGAAATTCCATAAGCAGGAGTTCCCCCACATCTACCTTGCCCTAACCTGGATGGCCGCATCCCTGCTACTAGTGGGAATGACGGTTATTGATGATGTTGATGATGATGATTATCAACAATGGTGGACACTGGCACACCCACTTTTGCACAGTGCACCACAACATTGCATAACTCTTGTTCGTCAAAAGCAACCTGATGAAAGACCAGAAAATGTATGGGACAGTATGTGAACACAGCCGGACTGGAGAGGCTCGCGGGCGTTCCTTTTTACGGCCTTGGCAATGTGGCTCTTTCCACCTCCCGCCGCATCGCCGTGGTGTCGCTGCGACCATACTGCTGCTTTTGCCACTGTCGTCCATAGAAAGTAAACGCGAGCAGCACGCTTGCGTCGCAGGATCTTCGCTGTGCACCGTGCGTTCGGGTGTTTGCCGTCAGATGAAGGGTTCGTCGCTCTGACAGCCGGTAAAATGCCGCAAGTGTTCCAGCCTTAACAGCAGCAGTGTCGCAGTGTTTAGCTGTTTACAGCCGCGTCCCTCCCGCCGCGTCCCCGTAGTGTCGCTGTGACCCTGCCGCTAGGCCGTGGAGAAATGCTCAGATTGTGTGCGGAAGCGATAGGGAAAGCCATAAGAAGGAACACCAACGCGCCTCTCCAGTCCGGCCGTGATGTGAAATTCTAAAAGCAGGTGCTTATCATCTCCTGATCTTCATCAAGCAGATGATGGCATCATTCCATTCTAGCAGAAGGAGTGGAGCCGTCTTTGTTAGAGCTAGTTAGGGCTATTGGAGATGATACAGGTGTTCTTAGAGCATGGAGGGTACGGGAAATGGATGGTGGCATTAGTGATATACTATCACTGGCCTGCACGTTGACACCTTGTATACAATTAGTGCACAAGGTTGGCCATCTTAGTCTTGTCAGACAAGACATATGGAGAAGTGTGTTTTTAGGTACTGCATATTGTCCTTCGGAAAACACTTCATTACCTCTTAGCCCTGTCACCTAATTTGTGAGTACATGTAGTTAATCGGAATCCGTCGAAATTCGCCGTTTCTGTGGAGCACCCGCGAGCGACGTCGACGCAAAGTCTGAAACAACGAGCGCTCACCTACCTAACTGCGAACGAGCTTTAAAAATCTTCCTGCGGTGGAAAAAAGAAACTCGCAAACAAAACTGATAAAAAACATGTTATTTTACCCTTTGTATTGGGTTAGCTGTCCAGAACCGCTCAGAGAGTGCCAAAACTTTAACTTGAAGTCATCGATAACATACTATCGAATAGGTGCGGTCACGAAAGTGTTAATGGCTTCTTAACAAATGCATTGGAATAGCATATGCGACTTCTTCAAGCGTGACTTTATGAAACTCACTTCAGCAGCCTTTTACAGCTCCAGAGCTACCCTAATTAGTCAAAGTAGGTTACAGATGTCTACTTACAAATTAGTAGTTATCAATCTATAACCTTAATGTCATGATGGTGCTGTCTAATTACTCTAAACTACACATGCTCCATTTCCTTTGCAGGCAAAATCAGCAACCTGTCCATTACATGGCAACAAATGCAAGTGAGTACGGCAGTTACTCAATTGTACTGCTCCTCTGGTATTACAATGCTTCGTTACACTGCTCACTACGTTACTCATTTACAACGCAGTCTTTGCTGTTGAAAGCAGAAAGCAATGAACTTGTGCTTAAATATGTGCGCTGCTTCTGTGCACCATTTTTGTTCAGTCTGCATGTTTGTTAGACATCGCTTTATAGGCTAACTCCAAAATGGTCATGCATGTCTATCTCGTATGATCTCAGCTCATAAAAGCATGGAAGTAACGATTGTGTTATCACCAGTGGAGCCTGTTTATGCCAGCTGTGATGCAAAGTTGCTTTTTTGCATGGAATTTGCAGTCCTGCTCGGAAATGGCTGCCCAAATAATGTATATCGTCATTCGTGCTTACTTGCCTTTTTTTTTTACATTTGATTTGGTCCTTACATGGTGATATGCAACTGCACTGGTTGGCACCTTCCTACTCGTGCCTACTCGCACTTATTGGTGCTCACTCAAGTTCATAGTCACTTCCACTCTCACTGGCAACTGCTCACACTCATTCCGGTTGTGTGCATTCCCACTAGCAGGCACTTCCTGATATACGTAGTTACGCCCGCTCACACCACACCGACAGTGCCATACATACTTGTGCCCACATCATATAATGGTCACCGCGTTTGATTTGTATCTGCATTAACTGGTAATCATTGCTGTTCATACCAACGACCACTCAAGCAGACTGGTGCTCATTAAAGTTCGTAGTCAAATGACTGGAAACCCTAAGACTCTGTGAATGATTTTTCGTAGACTGGCAATGTCCCGCCTATCCCCACAGAGGACCTGCACCTCCCCATTTCACAATAAAGGACTTTCAATCAATCATTCTCCACTCATAGGCTTTGTCACTCAATAATGCTCTCACACCCATGAAATGAGTGTGGAACGAATGTGTCATCCTCATGTGCGAGCACGCTGACCTGTGCATGGGTAGATAGGTAATAAACATTGACTTTCCTCGCTATATTGGATAATTGGCTATATCTTCATTTGCTGTATCAAGGTTAGACCCATGGCTATATATGTTCATCATGCATCTTGCAGTGGGCAGTTCCAGCCACCCGGCGACGCCTGCAAGCGGCCCGCCCCAAGCTCCGCCCCCTCCGCAAGCTCCGCCTCAGATGCCTCAGCAAACCCAGCCCAATGCTGTCATGGGGCACCACCGGACATCGTCTGCGCCGGGAACCAATGGGGGTGCCCCTCCCCCGCCACCTCCGGGTGGCACTTCAGGCATGAGTGTGGCAGTGGGTGCCGTAGGGGCCGGGGGGCCTCCGCCTGCTCCGGCGCCGCCCCCGTCGGGAGGCGTGACCTCGGGGGGAGCCCCGCCCCCTCCCCCACCCCCGCCTCCTCCTGGGAGCAGCCAGGGCCGGGAAGATGACTCGGCGCCCCTGTCCCTCGCGACGGCACTGGCGAACGCGAAGCTCAAGAAGACCTCCAACAAGGTGCGTCCTGGAGAAATGTTAAACTCTTCTGTCCTGTAGACAAACTAAATTAAATTATGAAGTCTTTGTTGCCAGAACCATGATCTGGTTATGAGGCACACCGTATAGGGGACAAGTAAATTTTGACTACTTGGGGTTCTCCGATGTGCCCCTAAATTAAAGTGCACGGGCAATGTAGCATTAAGGCTAGGTAGAGTGTGATATTGCTTGTAGAAAATAAAGAATAAATGGGCGCTACACGCTGGAAATTCTGGATGAAATCGTCAGCGTTGTGGAAATGACGCATTAAATGTCCGCTTGCATCTGGAACGTTCTTACAGGCATTATATTCCGCGTGATGAGGCACGTGCTTATGGTATAGTGGTTATTTATTTATTGAATGCGTTTACTCCGACTATGCTTGCCTTTCGGCAGCCGTATAGATCGCAATAACAAAGTAAGTTGATGTATTGTGATGTCATGAGGCGTGATGTATTTACCTTCTGGCTGTTGAAACTGAGTCATAGGTGAGCCAGTGATAAGTAAAGCGAGTGTTTTAGTGCTAAATGGATGTCATAACGCACTTTCTCTGCCGAAACTGTAACATAGTGGAATCAACTGTCTTGTGTGACCAAGTGTGCTGTGTTACAAAGGACCGGCTTTTTAGATTTCTTAAATTGGAACGTGCCGTGAGCCATGGTTTGGTGCAGTCTTCTGGAGTGAACACATAGCTCAGTGTCAGTTGACTTCATATTAAATGCACTGTGCACCTATAAGAACTTAAGCAAAACACATAAGGTTCCTTCAAGCTGCTGAACTGTATCACCTTCATTAATTGCACATATTACTACTAATATACTCGTGGAAGAGGCAGGGCGAAGGTACTGCTGAGAAAGGCTCGAGACAAGAGCTTCGGCACCTAGTGTCGTTTTGCATGCCACAGCTTTGCACGTTAATAGCCGCTTGCACCCATTGTCAGATGCGGACTGGCCTCTGGTGTCCCATTGTAAGTATATCTCATATGAATGGTCCGAGTAAGTACGCTGCGAAGCATATTCCGTTGACATCTGTGTCTTTAGCTTAGACAGTCTGTTTGAACAGGCAGTAAAAGGCCTCTGGGCCATTGAGGTTCGTAATTGTTGGTAAGGCATACTTGGGATATTTTTGGGACATTTTGATCCAGCCCTGTCTTCTACTACACTTGTTTGCAGTAACGTGGTATTGTGTTTATCAGTATTAGAAATAGTTGCAGCACATAGGTAGAAGAGACTACCGAAGGTCACTGTTGGCTGCAGATGTGTTGCATTGTCTGCAAGTCTCAAATTCAGGATGCGTGTGCAATTTTGGATGGAGACATGGCTTTTGGGGCTATGTATCCTTCAGTAGGTGCATGGATGTTTGCTCCTCTGCAGCGGTTTAGCTTATCCCTTTTCAGTGGGAAAAAACCAATGTTAAATGAAACTGAAGCAAAACTGTTGCATCAGGGGCAAGCACAGTCTCCTCCTGGGGGCAAACTGAGTGTACACACCGGTAAAGGCTTGCCGAATGCATACGTTATACGTTCAGTAAAACCTAGGGCTTGTGCTTTGCTGTTCGCATCTGATTTCACCTGGTTACTAGTATCCTATGTAAAATAAAGAGAATGTTTTACTGTACTGCTGCACCTGTTGAGTCAGTCATCAGCTTATGCCTTGCATTTCATTCCTCTTCCCAGCAGATATACGAAGGCACAGACACGCTGAAGAAGTCGCAAGGGAGCGGGGGAGTGCCCATGATGGGCATGGCCAGCATGATGGACGAGATGAGGGGCACCCTGGCCAAGAGGTGAGCACTACCACCACCACACTTTTCTCCTGGCTTCTTTGTGGAGTTCCCCGTCACATGTCGTCCCCATTAACCACATAACCTACCTACATCGTATCCGATTTGTGGGCCATGTGCACAGGATAGCACTCTCGAACACATATCTTCCGGAACGAATTTGTCTTGGCAGGTTCTGGCTACCCGCGGGTAGGCTGAGTTGTTAAGCGAGAGAAAAACTAGCGGCGACTGGAAGTGCGCCGCGCGATGGGCGGTGCAATCCGAAAACGAACACGATCTGGGTGAAGTGCGGAGGAAATGACGTCTTACTGGCCACAGACACCGCGCACAATGGTGGCGTTGCTATGGTTATGTGTAGCAGGAGCAGCATGTGCATTTCCATAGGTTTCGTACCGAAATGTGGCTGACTGGAGGAATGATAGCCTCCATTCTTTCCGTGTGAACATTTTGATGGCTGGCGTGGCCTTTGGGTCGGTGTGTGGTTGACAGGGAGCTGAGGCAATGGCTGAGAGGGCGATCGAGCAATTCGTAGAAGACGCAGAGGGGACAATTGAGCAAAGCAGAGAAGGCGCAAAGGGGGGAAATTAGGCACTGCGGAGAAGTCGCTGTCGCTGCGCGGTGGCAGTCTGCCACTTAGTGCTTCACAAGTACACGAGAGGGCCCTTTTTGCACACCTTAATGAGAGTTTCTGGCTGCAGAATGTATCATACGACTGCAGTTTCCCGCGGTGCTGAACGTTGCTGCCGAATGATTGTATTTTCCAGGAACGTATTAACCGGAACATATTACACACAGCTGTATTGGGTTATTTTTAATTTTCACGATTTCGAGCGTAGGAGCCGGGAAATCGTACTAAGCGGGAACGTATCAATGAGTTTCTGCTGTATGTCACGCAAAGCGACCAGTTGTTGGACATGCGAGATTGTCTGTCACACAAAGCAGCACTGTGAGTGAGAGCGATAGTCTCGCAGTACGGTCCTACTTTAACATTATGAGAGCAAGTACTCGAGCACAAAGGTGAGAGACGCGACATCAGTGCAGTGTTGTGCTGCCACTGTCTCGTGTCTTTGTTCACTAGCTCCAGTATTGCGTTGTAACACACTGGGAACTTCAATTACATCTGTGATGATTGGAATATGGTGTAAACGCCAGCGCATTCTCACATAATGGATTTTTTTCTGCTGTTTCTTGCATGTGTGTGTGTGTGACTGTGTGTGCATGCATATTTTATTTTATTTATGCTTGTATGTGCGTTATAGTAATGACTATTGCTGGTCTAATATCTGGTGGGGCTGGCACATTGCCATGCATGATTACTTCACTCAACTAATTGTTCTTGAGTGTGCCAATCTGCTGGCTTACCTTGTGGTAAGCGTCACAAGCACGACACTCTTTGCTTCCATGGTTCTGATGTGTGCGTTACGTGATGTGTACTAATAGCTTGTGCGCTAGTCTTGGTATAGCATGTCTATTTGGTTGCTGTTGGTAAAAAAGCTTAAATCAGGGTTAAAAACATTTTAAAAGTGGTAACTTGTGTGCTCCAGCAGTTGCTTTCACTCCTGAACTATTGCATTTGCACTTTCATTCATTTCATGCCACTTTCCTCTTCTTTTGTTTTTTCTTCTTTCTTGCAGACGAGCACAAGCAGAAAACAGCCATAGTCAGGTATGGCCCTTTAAGTCTCGTAAAAAATCCTCTTTTCTGGCTTTAGTTAGCTTATCTCCTGAAACGAAAAAATCAGCATTAGCTGCATTGTGATGTCTTAAAGGGACATTAATGCTTGAGAATGTTTAAATTATCAACAACAGTGCCTCATAATCTAGAAGTTTAAGTAAATGTTGGCCGCAAATTGCACTACGGTGGGACATTTTAGCCTGGTGATGTAGCAACCGTTCCATTAAAGAAGCGCAAGAACACATTTCTCTCTGTCGTGGTATCACTTAGCCCCTTGCGTTGGTTCGGAGCGTTGGAGTACCGAATTCACCAAATTCTAAAGCAGGCAGCTTTTTTAGTTATCATGATGGCCGGCGCAAACAAGACACAGGACTAGAAGAATGTGCACGACATGGGCACTGTCAAGCAACTGAAAGTTTGCTGAAGAAGCATGAATTATTTAAGCAGAACGGGAGGCAGGGAACAATATACCGCACCACTTTAAAAAAAAAAATTAAATTCAAGCTTCATGCTGTTTAAATAATTCATGCTTCCCCATTAAATTTTCAGTTAGACAGCACCTCTGTCGTGTTATATTCTTCTGGCCCTGACCATCACGAGTATATTCCAACATGCCGAATCTGCTACCCATGTTAGTTTAAGGGGGGAGGTGGGGATCGAAAGTGAAATTCTTTAGTTTTTGTCGTAGAGCAATGAAATTTGGCACGCTTACTGGAAACTGCGCTAAATGATAAATGACAAAGTTTCATTTAGCTATCTCCAGTAGTTCTGGCGTAATAAATTTTTTTATCCATCACTGTACTGCCAAACTTGCCCAAAGCCTGGTGTGACAAAAAAACATGGTAGAAGCCTATAGTTGCTCTTATATTTTAGCCATTGGGATGGTTGATGTCGTGACATTCTGCAAAAATTTTTATTACTCTGTTTTTATTTTACAGAGAACATTGTATACATGCTTGTAAATGCGGTCATTATCATAATGTGAAATTAGCTTAGGAGTAAAAATAATGAGGTAGTAATTAACAAATATGAAAACGTCACGACATAGAAAATTCACTGAGGAACACAATGCAAAAAACCACATGAAAATCCGTCAAGCCATAGTCATGAAAGCTTCGTGGCAAGCTGGACAGTCGGGTCAAAACAGGTTTCTGAGAAAACTGGCGTTGAAGTTGAACAGTCAGTAAAGGCCCATCAAAAAGCCCCGGGACTGTAATACTTTGTGTCTTTGCTTGCGAGGGTCTTCTTACGTCCTTGCTCTTTCATTTTTTCTGCACTGCGTGCTTTTCGTTTTCTTTGCCGGTCTTTTTCTTCAGCTCTTTGAAGGGCGAGGCTAGCAGGTTTGATGCCCACGGATTTGCACATTTCAGTGTAGGCTCGCAAATTCCCAAAATTGTAGCGTGCAACGGCTTCGTGTACTGCTGTCTCCACTGCGAACAATGAAGCGTGTTGGTCCTTTGAGGTCAGTGACCAGATCACTGAATGCAAGCTTTCCGCTGCATTCTGAGTTTTGTTGCCTTTGCATCGCTCCAGCAGTTGTGGGTCAGAGAGACGTTGGTATACAGGCAGCAGAGCCTCCGCTACACGTTTCGACAGGTGATACTTGTGAGGTGGTGCTGGCTCCATTTTGGCCTGTGCTGAACGATGTTTGCACCAGCTATCGGGGCCAGGTGGGCAGAGCTCATGGTGAGGCTCGTCGTCGGTGGACGTGACGTGATAAAAAGTGGCCATCACGGCCCTTTGCATGTCAGTGACGCTTGTGTGTTTTCGCAAGGCTAACCCGTAGTAGCTGGTCAGTTTTTTAATCAACTCCTGCGTCAGTCCACCTCTCCCACCCAATGGCTCCCCTTTCTTTGCTCTTGTCACCAGTGTGCGGAGAGCGGTGCCCATTCTCTTCTGCACATGGTTCACGCAGTCTTCTTTGGTCAGTGGTATGAAGCCGTACACTTCATCTTTGCACAGAGCAAGATAGGTTCGGCTGTCACCATCACATATAATGTTGGTGTAGCGGAGGCCATACCTGCTGACAGAGCGCCTGAAAAGTGTCAGAGCAGCCTCCACTTCCATCTGTCCGGAGCCAACATCAGTATTCTTCTGACATTGATGGTTCTCAGCCCAAGTGACGAAGTTGGGGTCGCTCTCTGCTGGTTGTTGACAACACCCAAGACAGAAGTTGGAAAGGACTGTGCAATCCAGCACAAGCCCCGTATAAAACTCAATAATACATCCTACCCCTATGTGTGAGCTGTGGCCTCTTGTAAGCCACGTGCCGTCATACACAACTGTGATGTTGTTTGGGCTTGATGGCTGCATCTTGCTGTACACGTCTTTTACCGCAAGCACAGCATCTGCAAAGATGTTTTGTGCAGCTTCCTCTGCTCCTGGTTTGAATGTTTTTTTTAGGTGTTCCTGATAGGTTTTTTGATGAATGCCCCGATGAGAGACATTCATTGTAGCCCAGAAGTCATTCAGGGCAGTGGGCCCTTTTCCAATGGACTTGATTGCTTGCATGGCTCTTAGGTTGACTTCAAAAGCCCTTCCTTCGGATTTTCTACTGGATGACCAAGGTGAATGAATAGGGCCACAGGAAGCACACAAAAGTACCAGTTTTACTGCCAGGCCCAATTTTGTCCCATGCTGCACTGACAAAGTATTCTTACAACATTTTGGGCAGAGTGCAGGTCCTATGAGGGTATTCATGGCAGAAACCTGAATTAGGGTGAACTCATCATCTTTTGGTGCCGATGCTTGCTCCGTTTGCTGCGCGAACCCGAACTTGCGCTCCGTTGCCGACACCTCGCGAAGTGCATCGCGGACACTGCTGGCTTGCTTCTCGGCGCCTTCCGAGGACACGAAACGTGGTTCCAGGTGTATTTGAACGGTGCGCTTCCGCTGAGGCAAACGATCGCCGACATCCTGGACAGCTGGCACCACGTCGTCGTCCGCCGCCGCGAAAACGAAACTTTTCTCGCGTTCGCACCGCATCGCGATGCCGCGGCTAGTTGATGGCCCCGGGTCTTCATTTTCACTGCCAGACATCGATTCACCTTCACTTTGAACAGCCGGCACCGCATCGTCACCCGCCGCAGCGAAAACGAAACTTCTTTCGCGTTCGAGCCGCACCGCAATGTCGCGGCTAGTTGACGGCCCCGGGTCATAGGCCTCACTGCCGGCCGTCGACTCGCCATCATTCCGAAGAGCTGGCACGGCGACGTCATCCGCCGCCACGGAAACGAGACTTCTGTCGCGCTCGAACCGCACCGCGATGTCGCGGCTAGTTGACGGCCCCGCGTCATAGGCCTCACTGCCGAGCATCGGCAGCGAGCAGGTGTCGGCTTCCGACGACACGTAGCTTGGTGGCGACGCGGTCCTCGGTTCGTCTGATTCAATCGCTGCTGACTGCTTCGTTTTCCCAACAGGAGGCTTGCGTTTACGCTTCCCGTAAGCGTACTTCGTCCGGTACTTCGTCCTGCGCTTCCGGTCCACGCGACGATCCATTGCGGGCGCTAACCCTCGCGCTAGAGAAGAGTTCACGTATCGGCGACCGTGCAGCAGAAGGGGATTCGCAAACTATCGTGCGCCAGCGTGCGCACAGCAGGCGTGCGCGGAGCAGACGACCAGCGCAAGCAAGCGCGTCCCAGCAGCCACTCACAGAGCGCGCTCAGTACCACGTGACAGGAGCGACCAATTGGTGCGCGTCTAAGGCGCCGCGGATGCCTTCGCATTTTTTTCTGTTTGTGCGTTTATCTCAGCTCGTAGAGTCGTGGTTTCACCGGGAGAAGTACGGCGGTGAAACAAGCTTTCCAGTGACACCAAGCTTTCCGCGAGCGGCGGCGAAGGCGCGGAGGTATCGCGCTCGGAAATGGGCCATTTTCGCGCAGATTTCAGCCAGCTTTTTGCGATCCGCGGTCAGAAAAACATTTTTTAAGCTTACTTTGAGATCGTTTTCGGCGGAAATATTTTTAGATATGATAGAAATGGTGATGCAGAATCCAAATCTGCCCTTATCCAAAATTCGGTTTTTTGCGAGAATTTCGCGATTTGATCCCCGCGTCCCCCCTTAAACATCACTAAAATAACGCGTTCACAAAAGCAAGTGTGTGAGCGAAGCTGCGACAGGTGGTGTGCAAATCCCGAGTGCAGACTACGAAAATATCATGGATCGAGCTGAAGATGGCGCACTCCGGGCTGTTTTTGATAGTGCTAAAGCAGCTATGGACAGCTACAATGGACACCAGTAGTCCACCATGGCTCGGAGCAATACATTTTTCCAGTTACGAATGAATTGATCAATTTATTTTTACCGGGAAAGCCTGGTACGGTAAAAAACAAGTGTAATACTGCATTTCCCTTCGTTGAAGTATCAAAATTGAGGCGGTCATTACGATCAGGGGCACAATAGTGTCGCAGCTTGTCACTAGTTTGGCGTCAGTGCAAAGCCGTCCATACGAGAGTCAGAGTTGGGAGTAAAAAAAACAATGTATTTATAGGCTGGCAGTGATACACAAAATAATGCAAAAACGACTACAAAGAAAGGAAAACTAGAACACACGGGCTTAATATTAATCAGTAATAAGGAAGAAGGAAATGTAGCGAGCATTAATGGATACAAAAATTAGGACAGGGTGCGGGTCTGATTTTTCTAACAATACACCACAATATGCTTAAGAGTGGCTAACTGGAACAATGTTCAGAAGAAAACTAAAGATAGCATACATATGACCAGGCAGCAGGAGTAAGTCGATGAACCATTAAGTTGACAGCAGAGCTTTGCTTGATAACGCTGGCGAATCTTCTTGAGCCAGGTGCAAATTGCTGGGCTGGTTTTCGCATGGGTCTAGATCTGATGACTTGCCTCGAGGAAGTCAAGCTAACACAGGAGGAAGGGCTATGAACTTGTTCGCAGATCCATCGCAAATAACAGCGCAGAAAATGAGATAAGGAAGGACAAGAAGAAGCGCCAACTTTCCGCTGAGCTCTTTAATCAGAAAACCCAGATATATATGTAAAGCACATGACCATACAGTGCACGTGCGAAAAAAATTTGCCTACCCCCGCTCGCGCCAAGTTCCAAAGCGCACTACTAACGGCACATCCTTCGTGTTGCCCCGAGAAACGATATTTCTTTATCGTGCAGTGTCTCAGTCGCCTGACTGACACATGTATGCAGCAGTTTAAAGATGTGTGCTGCCTCCACAAGTTCATGCGCCCGTTGTCTCCTGTGTCTGTACTATAAAATAGAAGTGGAGCCAAATACAGGGGCACAACCACATTGCCGGATAAATGTGCACTTGCCAGGTCTTTCAAGGAATTATGGCACTCCCTTAATTGCATTCTTTGTGCTGTTATTTGCAGTGGATTCGTACCAACTAACCCAGCTAGTAACGCATCTGCAATTTGGTCACAGATGTTTGTTTGTCGTCCCATATGTCAGCTGGCCATTCGGTGTTGTATGTGGCATTTTACGTTGCTGTGACTGCCATGTGCAAGTGAATCTGCCATTTTGAAGATCCTTATAGTTGTACGGACTTTGTATAATTTGGTCTTTCTTTTTCTCCCAGTATTTTTCTCTTGCAAGACTTGTAACATGCAGAAAACTCATCTTTCAAAGCCTCACATTCCTGTCCTGTTGAATTTTCAGAGCTTTTTCGAAATTGAGGTAGGCACACCAGGCTGGCATGACCGCCTGCTCTATTTATTTTTCTGTTCGTGAACTTTTATTATCAACAAATGAAGTGGAATGAGGTTCTTGCATATTTTGTGATCTTGCACGCTTTTCTGACGGCCCAGTTTCTCTTCTGGACGGTTCTAGAGGCTGATGGAGTCCCTTGTAGTAAATTTTTGAATGATAAATTTTTATAACGTATGAAAGTAAACTTTTTTGAGTCTCAGCTAATAGCGACAGCGCAAACATGGCAAATGGAAAGGTTTTGTACGAAACAATATGTGAAATGAGGTACATTTCGTGTGAATCACAATTGATTTCTCCAAAAAGGAAAGATGCCGCAGAGCGTGAAGCAAGCTTGCTATCATTCAAGTGTGGTTCTAATTGTGTGGATGTGGCAGCCACATCTTGATAAGTGTAATGATAAAATGATAAAGATACCAAATGATAATTGATAAAAGTGCAGAAAGACTTTTTTTTTCATTGAGTTTAGGTGGTAAAATTAAATGGGAAGCCTCAGACTATGGCGTACCTCATAATTTATTTGGTTTTATTGCAGCCTTATGCTTGTGTGAATGTGTCGTTTTTCTATCACTGCATCAGACTAGTACGCAGCTTGAAGTTGCGATATCATTAGACGATGGCTATGATAAAATCTTGCATTGCCTAAAAGCTTGCTGTAGTGACAGCTGCAGGGAGGGCTCACTACAATATTTTGTTTGCAAAAAGTGATTTTGCGTCGTTTCAAACAAAGAATCAAGCAAGCGAAAGAAAGTACATATCAGAGCAGGAACTGTAGGGGACAGAAATTCGCGAACCTTGCATGCTACTGCCAAACTGATCATGGCCCTAGGTACACTATGTGTGGAATTTTTACAGGTGACGAGCAAAGCTTGCACTCCAAAACTTCAGATGCGTTTTATCGCCTTTGTAGTGCACACTTTTTGCGCCTGCTTTTTCACTGCTTCTAGGATAAACAAACTTTTGTCCCAGACTGTATGCGACAGTGTTCTCTCCTATTGTACGTCACAGTGGTCTCTCCTTTCTAGGTTTTTTTTTTCTTAAGGTGTCGTTTTGTCATGAGGCACGCTGAATGCCTTTGAGGGGAGACGTGAGTCTTAAAAATTGTTTTTTAATAGTTGGGTGAACGGAATGAAATTTAATACACTTATCCAGCTTTTTTTTTCTGCAGATCCCAAATCTCTCAGTAGAATTTTAATAGCTGCATTAGAACAAAAGATACGCTATTTCTACTACGTTTTCTAGCACAATTCTTACGGGGATTTTTGGCAACTTAGTCAAACACAAAAGCAAAGTATGCGGCAAGATTGCCAGAAAGCTGGTCTAGGCGATAATGCTATTTATTTTCTTAATGTTGTTTACTAAATCATATATCTCGGTAATCATAAAGTGTATGAAGCAAAAATGTTTCCCTCATATTTGCATCCATTTATTTTGCATTCAAATTTCGATGGAAACAATGAAATTAGCATCATCAGCTAGACCAGCTCTGTGGCAGTCTTGCCACATACTTTGGTTTTGTTTGACAAAGCAAAGTTGCCATGAAGCACTGTAAAAAATATGCTCTCAGAAATTGTATATCCTTTGTTCTAGTGCAGATAATAAAAATCTATTCGAAGATCTGGCATCTGCAGAAAGAACTGAATAACTATCAAATTTCATTCAGCTAACCCAACTAATAAAAAAAAATTTCAAAACCCACGTCCCCCCTTAACAACAGCTCGCGATTTCCTTCACTAAATACACGTGCATTTGTTTTTTTAGGAGGCCGAGTCGTCGACAGATTCGCGGAGAACGTGGGACAAGCAGGGTTCAACCAACGGCAACAGCCCCAGCAAAGTGGCTGGCAGCGGTGCCGAGTCACCAAAGTCGGGACGCGGGTGAGTGTATTGCTTTTTTTTTCCCCACTTCACTGAAGACTCGGGGCCCACACCCATTCACATTTTCCGACAGTCATTCAAATTTTACTGTACTCAGTTTAACCAGCACTCACTGCCACTCACACTGGTTAGAAAAATTGATGGCACAAAACAAGAACGTGGACGAAGAAGTAACACGGACAAGCGCACACTCGCAACTGACCTTTATTTAATCAGTGCTTACTTCTGAAACCCTCACGCATGCGTACAACGCACACAACAAAAAATGCACACTGACCTATCATGACAACCTCTCGGATAGGAAGGCAAACTCATTTTCAAAAAGCGACACGGATGGGACGCCGATGCATTGGTCTCCAAAATGTTTAATGTACACCGCCTCCGCTAGTTCACGTGCGACCTTGTCTTTGCTTCTTCGTAAGATACCGTATTTATTCGAATATAAGGCGGTCACGATTATAAGGCGAAGGGGGAGTTGAAGGACCAAAGAAAAGGAAAAAAGTTTGCACACTAATACGAGGCGAGAGATCCCGCCAGAAACTTAAATAAATTCCCACCTTTGAAGTTTGCGAAATTCAGCCGTAATACCACATAATCACGAGCTGTCATCATCTGAAGCATCACTGCTTTCCTTGTCGCTGGCGCACTCCCAAACTTCGCTGTCTTCAATGCCATCCAGCGAGTTGGAAATGCAGCACTTCTTGAAAGAAGCTGCCACCATAGCGTCGGGTATGGCTGCCCAAGAGTCGGCTATCCAGCGAGCCACTACCGATGGAGATGTACGCTTCAAATGGCCCGAAGCCGTTTCGTCGGAGGCCATCCATTCGTTGTAGAGGCGTCTTACATGGTCCTTAAAAGGCTTGTTAAGACACACGTCCAATGGTTGCAGCTGGCTTGTCATGCCACCGGGGATGACAACCAGATCGGTGGCTTCTTGCTGTTGTCATCCCGTATATGCACAGAGTGGCTCATTCGCTAAAGAACGTGGCCTCTCACTTTGAGGTCCCCGTCGTGTTTTCGGCACCTCGGAGGCTTTCACGCATTTGTGCTCGTTTGAGCGGCGCACCAAGTGCCGAGTGTGTCAAGAAGCACACAAAAAGTGTTCAGTAGGCGTGGTCTGTAAGATACCACTCAGTTGTGGTAAAATGTACATTGGCCAGTCGGGCCGGTGTATCAATGATCGCCTAAGGGAGCATGCGCAGTCAATGAGGAACGGCACAGGATCGCATTTGCCTAGAGATGGGCGAATAGTGAATTTGAGGTTCGAAGCGAATCTGAAACGAATAGTGATTTGGTCAAATAATTCCGAATTGAATATTTCGAATAGTATTTACAGCATAATATTAAGAAAAATGAGCATTTTGTCATGACCCTTGCACAATATTTTTTTATGATTGGAACTAGGTGTGAGTGACTGTCACTTCTTTGGTTTGAAATGAAGCAGCTTTGAATAGTATCAAGATTTGAATAGCAGTAGGGTGCAAGTTGTGCAATACGTTACAATTTAAAAATGACTATACTTAGCGCATATAACCCCATATAAAACGCTTTTAAACTTGAAAAAATATGTACATTTAACCTTGAAACGTGGCTTCGCAGCAAGGCAGATGTCCCCTGGCTGGGTTGTTTCACGGCACAGCAACCAGACGCTGCAGTGAAACCACCTTTACAGGGGGTTATGTGCGGTCAAATGTGTACATATATTCGTTCATTTCGAATAATCTAAATTCGTATCGAAGCGAATTCGAACACAGTAATATTCGTTCGAATATTCGAAACGCCCGAATATTCGCCCATCCCTACATTTGCCGTATCATTGCAAGGAGTGCTCGTGCGAACCTTTACTGAACAGCACGAGTATTTTACGAAGAAGCAAAGACAAGGTGGCACGTGAACTAGTGGAGGCGATGTACATTAAGCAATTTGGAGACCAATGCATCAGCGTGCCCTCCTTGTCGCTTTTTGAAAATGAGTTTGCCTTCCTATCTGAGAGGTTGTCATGATAGGTCAGTGTGCATTTTTTTGTTGTTGTGTGTGTTGTACGCATGCGTGAGGGTTTCAGAAGTGAGCATCGATTTAACAAAGGTCAGTTGCGAGTGTGCGCTTGCCCGTGTTACTTCTTCGTCCACGTTCTTGTTTTGCGCCAGCGATTTTTCTGACCAGTTATGCACCAACTAGCCCGACAGCATGCGTTATTGCGCCACTCACACCAACATCCAGTCGCACCTTGCTTGACTTACTTAGGCTTCATCTCATGTCTGTGAAATGTTGAGCGAGAGTAAGTCAGTGAGTGAGTGAGCTGACCCACGCTCGCCCTTCACTTTACCACTGTAGCTTCACCACTAGCCATTTTTTTGTTTTTAACTATTTGCAGCCAGCGCATTGGGTCGCTGGGTGACACGGACGTCATGAAGGTGAACGGCGTTGACGTGCTCGACATGGACAAGCTCAAGCAGGAGATCATGTCCGAGATCCGCCGCGAGGTCAGCAAGATGAAACAGGAAATCATTGAGGGTGAGTGTTCGCACTGAATTGCACTGCGTGCTTCGTAATAGTCGTCAGAATAATTATGCTGACGCCACCTTATGAAAATTTTCTTGCTTCGTCAGACTACCTCGTTCTCTGCCACTGTATTATTCTGTTGGCAGCCACTAAGTGACTCTTATAGACCATTGTGCTTTGTTAGAGTTACATAGCCATGTAGGCTATAAGCATTAATGTGGCATTTTTTTTTTTTTCTAAAAGAGCCAAGTCCAGTTTAAGTGAAACTGAAAAAAACAGTGTTTTGCTACTGACAGTATGGTGGGGCCTGTTCCAACAATTTTTTTGCCTGTGTGCTCATGTCACCAAATACCTCAAATCTGTATTGTGGCTAAAATCTATATAGCCCACTATCGTCAGTATTGAGGAGTAAAATTTGGATTTGGCTGTTATAGATTGGAACATTTCATTTGGGATTGAATTATTTCGTAAAAGAAGTCTAAATCACAGCGAATGAACGATAAAGCAATATTTTGTGATGAAATCAACACTGTCCTCGTGCTTCCGTTGGTGCCATCTTTTGTTACATGGGCGTAAGGTGACGACAAGACCTGAAGAGTGAGTGGTCCTTCCTGGCAAAAGGCGCACCATTCTGGACTGTTGGCAGCGTTTTCTTGTTCTTGGCATCTATTGAAGGTCTTCAAAAATGCTTCGGCTCTTCTTCTTAGCTCCTTTTGTGCCATGCCGTTTCAGATCTCTTCTTCTTCTGCAAGGAATAGATCGGTGCCCAATATTTTTATTTCGGAGATCTTCTATTTGCAAATATACCATCTCGGAGTGAAAGGAGGATATGCCACTGTAGCGCAGAACTCTAAAAAAAAAAAACAACGCTAAGAGGCAGAAAGAAGTAGGCAAGTCGGCCTCTTACTCTTTGTTTGAGTACCGCCCTACAACATCATGTCCTTCAGTAAATACCAACTCGCCCAAGAAAAACTAATTGTGGAACGTAAACACAATAGCAAAGCAACTAGGACGCAAATGAAATAGATTGGATGCGGCCAGGTTGATTGTTTTGGTCATAATTGTTCATGCAGCACTGGTTTAATAGGTCTGGCTTAGTTTTATTCAAACAGTTGCAGGATATGGCTCATTTTCGATTCCAAACTGCCTTTTTGAGTTCTCGTTACGACTAGGAATTGCCCCATTTTGATTACAATTGTTTTAAAAGTGAAAGGTACTAAGGTGCACTTAGTGCTGCCATGAAATTTAGCCCAGGTTCGGTTTCTGGATTTGGCTCTTTTAGAAAAAAAAGATGCCACGAATATTACTTTTAGAAAGTAATCGAGATACAGGTTGTCCCACATCACTTGAGCCAAGACCTTAAAAGGTGAAAGGCGCACCGCAAGTGAATTGAACTGAAGTCTTACCACTACTATTCACCGTAGCTAGTCACTCCAGCTATTCTCTATTTTCCCCTGAACTAACTCATTGTTAATGTTTATTTAGCCAACTTTTAAATTATTGGTCGAAGACCCAAAGTATGATCACAGAGTTGTAGAGCACTTTGAGAAACCACCAAATGAATCGTTTCCTGTACGAATATGTCTCTCGTAGTTAGTTTTTTCCACGTAGCAAAGAAAGCACGCGAAATACGAAAAATGAAGTCGCGTGACTGAGTGCTTGCGCACTGCTATCGTGCTGCTGTCAAGTGCGCAGTCATAAACCAGATCGCCTGTACCGTTTTATGTGCTCTTTATCACCTCGGCAGCGCTCTGCCAGCAGCACACATTTGCGCTGTCATCCGACAAAATCCGTAGGCCCAGATACCGGCCACCATCATAACACTCTGCCGCTTCACCACGGCCGCAGTCAAGCTGACGTCAGTCCTTTATTGGTAAAACTCATGCCTTTGTGGGTTGTGTACATTGTCTACATCTTCACACCGCGAAGTTGTTGGCATATAACATTTTGCAAGACACGCATGCAATATCACTGCAGCTCGACAACTGCTGATAACAAAAACTTGAATTTTTTTTTTTCAGCTATAATTGGGGTAAGGATTGAATGCTCGTAATTTTAATTGTGATTGTCTTATTGCTTCTGTACCGCATTTTTGCGCTGATAAGCCGCAAAAAGGAAATTTGTCCGGCTTGTATGAAAATTTTGCTTAAGTGTGACGTCAGAGTTGTGGGGTACTATGTTTGTATTATGTGCAGTGCATGATACAGTCAAGCTCAACTATATCGAACTCGGCTAAGTCGAATTATCCTTTATAGCGAACTATTTTCGAACACGACAATGCTTTAACGTCAATGCATAGAAAAATTCACGGCTACATCGATCAAAAAGAGCCGGAACACATGATATATCGAACATCGGGCAGCACAAAACACCCCAACAATTGGCTTTCCCACATAAAAAATTGGCTCTTTTTCACGGAAGGGGACTTTCCGGCATGCATTTGTTAGAGTGAGCGGTGTTATTGGGAGGGCCATATCGATACCGCATTTTCTCGCCTACAACCCGCCCATGCATATGACTACCCCCGCCAACTACGTACCGCACAAAAATAAGAACTAAAAAAAAAATCCCCGTGTCTAGCCCTAAGACACCGTCTTTCCATTACCGTGAAGCAGTTCCATGAAGCCAACTTGAACACCATAACTTGCATTGAAAATCAGGAAAATTCTTTAAACTTTTTGTATCGAATTATAGGATATATTGAACTAATTCCAGTTTTTCAGCGTGTTCGATATATGTGGGATTGACTGTATTTCAATTGCTTTTTTGGTTGTCTCAGTCTTGGATCATTTTGTCACTAGTTAACCTCCACTAAGCTTGCCTTCCTCCTGCATTTGTCTTTAAACACCTGTAGCTATCAAGATCGAACTAAACCGGAGATAAGGACTCCACACCTTCCGGTCTTCTGTCTGCTGCCATTCGGTACGGGACTTGAAACGTCGTCGTACGGATCTCTATTGCCTCTACAAGTCGCTACCACCAAAATATCGATCAACACGCGATTGGAGCAACGAGGGATGAACTGACATTGTGTGTGCTGAGGATCACATTTCTTGTCTTTCTTTTTCACTATGTTTTTAGTGGATGACTCTTCGATTACTTTCTTTTTTCTAATGTGCGAGAAATGTAAGAGCTGAATGTGCAGTGTTGCATCTCGTTCGTCATGCATCTGTGCATGGCAGCCCCGTCTACCTGTACTCGCAGTACTGTAGCCACCGTACACAGATGTAAGCTCGCAATGTGTTGTTCTCATTCATCGGGACATACTTTCACGTCATTGGCACAGCTTTTATTGTGAGAGGGCTGCCAGCATTGGTGTCATTCTCAGTCCTGTGTTCTCATTTACACATTGTTTAGGATACGCAGAAGGTATTTGCGCTGTCTACATAAGTTACGTAGCAGTCCTCTTTGGTTTTACAAATCTTTCGTTTCTTGCTCCCAGCCTAACTGTAGCTTTGCAAAGGCACCCGAGTGATATCGATCTCTTCCCATTCTTCGTTCATTGTTCCGCCTCGTAAATTATGATCGTAGTTTGGGGATTAGTACTTGCGTTTCTCAGTGTGGTATTTCCAGAGCACATTCACTTTCACCAGAGGCACACGTCAGCTTCAACCTCGAATTTTCATTTAAAAGCAAAGGTAGCGGCAGGTGCAGAAGAAAAAGGGTCGGCTTGCAAGAGTGCGACGCGTCGACGACCGCCATAAAGCCTCTACGATGTTTTCAAGCTAGTTGCTCAGTACTCTGGGTAGTTCGGGGTATCCTCGCACCACTTCGCGGTAAAGAGGCGCGAAATTTGTCCCTTCCGTTAACTCAATGGAAGGGAGTTGTCACAGAGGGTGTTTTCGAGGAGTACCTTTTAGATTTACTCCCACAGTGGAGGGGAGTTTTCAGGAAGGGTGTTTTCGAGGAGTACCTTTTAGACAGTGTAAGGGAGTTACCACGGAGGGTGTTTTCTTGGAGTACCTTTTAGGTTTACTCCCACGACGGCCCACTTTCTACTTAGTCATCAGTCCAATTGGGAGACGCGCGCGTCTTAAGAGCGTTCTTTGCTGGATTTCGCGCGATTTCGGGAGGGGCGCAGAAGAAAGTGAGAAAGGACACAGGTACCTTGTAGTATGCTGTGGGCGGGGTTTTTTAATTCTTGCCTTACAAACAGAGACGCCTTTTTTATGGGATGTGAAAGGCTTTTTTTGTGCATGTTTGTACTCTTTGGAGGCGATGTAATGCTCGGCAGTACTCTGTCCCTCGATGTCAGTGTCGCAGTTTCGTGTGTGCGGACGTGCAACAATCCCTGCGTGAGCCAGTATTGTGTGTACCACTGCGTAATTGTAGGATAAATTGCCGACAGACTTAATTCCTGCGGGGCTAGAGGGTGACGCGTGGTGGCGCCTTTTTCATTTGTATTGCACTCCCCCGTGAAGGACCTCTAATGTGTCGAGTCTGTGATGTTTATAGTGAAGGAGAGTATGATTTCTTTGTGCACTTAAAACACAACTTGGTATTTGCTTTTTGTGTGCGTGGGTGCATGCATGTGTGTGTGTGTGTGTGTTAACATTGTAATTGAGCTCTCTCGTTTCGCTGGAGCTAGGCGTACAGTTTTGCACGAGAAATATTGCATCAAACTGTTGTCGTTTATAGTAGTCTTTGCTTTCGAATACTGTCTGCACGTTTCGTTTTACTTGACCGCTTTTTTTTGTGCCTTTTCACACTGTACACCATTCTGGGCAGGCAAGTTGTTGGATGCTGTATATGTGGGCGAGGCTCTGTTTATAAAGACGCGTGGTTGCTTGCTATGTGTCCAACTGCAACGACATTCGATATTGGTAGTGATGTGCAGCGCCAGGACGAAGTGCCAGCGTTCGTTTCACAAACAGCATGTCGTGCAGCACTAATCATGAAATTCGAAGTTACGCATATGCAAGTCTGTGATGCCTGGAAGGGAAATTTTGGAATGCACATCTATTTGAATTTGAAATTTCACATTTGTTTAGTATTAACTTGGCAGCGCACTATTGGCAGATGCACGTACAAGAGTGCTTGTTGAAAACACCAACAGTATTTTAACTAAAGAGGCAAAGTCTTCACACGTAGCAAGTAGACTTATGTGCAACAGTCGCATTTTTTCCATATTCTTTTTTTTTTCTGCAGCATTTCTTGGGGCAAATGAAGAATTTTCTGATGGATAAAAGCACAAATCATGTAGCGAAAAGCATGCTGCCTTGTAATGACACTTTTTTGCGTCTTCGCCGGAGGATTACTTTTTCTCATCAGTTTGAGAAGTGTACACCGGCAGATCTCAATAACTTTCCCTGTTAGGAATTCTTAGTTTGAAATACGGGGTTTTTGTAGCTGTCACACTAGCCTATGTACAATCTATCCCTGCCAGGTTCACCAACATTGCTGAGATTTTTAGCGCACCTCAAATTGTATGGCGCTGCACAGGGCATTCCTCTGTCCAACAGTTCTGGGTGAAACTTCAGTTTTTGAAAGTTACGGAATCGCTCTTGGTGCATTACATATTCGGTGGCATGAAGTAGGCTTCGGCAATCGATAGCTGCGCTGTCTGCTCGAAATCGTCTGAACTTGTCTCTCGTACGTCGACGTTTGCAGAAAGTGAACTACAGAACGTTTGGCAGCACTGTGGGACCTATTAACAGCCTCATTCAACAGCATCAAGCATCCTTTGAATTCAATCTCTGTGCATGATAAAAGAACAGAGAGGAAACCCGCGACTGTTTCTTAGAGATGTTCTAGAAGCGGCAGTTTCGTTCTTGCGAATGTGGCCCTGCAGTGTCGGCTCGTTTCTTCCTGGTGCACTCATTTCAGTTTATTTCTTGAAAAGACAGTTTTTCTTCAGTCAGTTATCTCTTGCTGGTCAAGACGAGTGGGGGTATGGAGTATCCGTGTGTGTTGTACTGTAAGGTCAAAGGAATAAGCGAAAAGAGAGAAAGAGTGAAAAGGCGTTACAAGCTCCGTCAAGCTTGACTTTGCTACAGAACAAGTCGTCGTATACCAGAACTGTGCAAACTGCATATTAAAGGTGTGTCCGTCGCATACTGTTTGTGGAAACACGCAAAAAAAAAAAATCTTGCGAGCCGATCTCTCTTTTATTTCTCTCGTCCAAGTTGTGCTGGTGCTGTACTGTATCGAATATCAAGCCAAATTTGTACATATAAGCGAGCGGGGAAACGCAGTTCTCAATGTAGTAGTAGCATATCTTTTGTTCTTGAATTTAGTGTTAAGTATTATGATCCCATCTTTTCTTTTTTCACTTCCCTGTGTTTCTTTAGTATTGAGAGTTTAGGTATTGTGTATTCCTAGAATGTTTTCTTTTCTGCTTTTTTCTAGCTGCACAGGTCATACAGGCTGTCGTGTCATTTGATGTACGTATTTTTTTGTTTCGCTGTCGACGAACACGTCATTGCAGGAATGCAAAGTTGTAGCCCTATTGGCCTACCTTCAAATGTTCCTTTGGGCTTTTATTTTTCGAAAGGACAAATGTGTTACGTAAAGTTCTTTTCATTGCACAGTGCATCGGGTGGACACCCTTTGGATAAACTGGCACTTGTCAATAGGCTTGAACAATTGTACTATGCTGTGTTCCGCAACAGCGTTGCAACATTCTGAAGTTCCTGGTTTTCGCGGTTGCCTGCATTTTTCCTACTTTTCGTTTTAATGCCGACCTCGTTTGTTTTTCTGTTTTGTTTATTGCTTTGTAGTCAAAACTTCACTTTTCCGCACTGTGCAAAAGCATTAGGTTCTAGTTCTTCGTCAGCTGGAAGCCACGATTTTGACGTCTCGACTCGCCGGTCTTTGCAATATCACGATGTTCCTGCTAACTGGACGTACCCTGTCTACATCGATATCAAAAAGCTATTTCTTTGGCATGGTACAAGAATCTGTTCTTGAACTTTCCCTCCTTTTTTTTTGTCGTTGTTAAAGTTTGGAAAAAATTGTCGCGGCACATCTTGGATGCATTTAGTTAAAATGTTCTGTTACTTTTGTTCGTCTAGTTTGACCATTTGTTTGTGCTAGTTTTCTCGTCTTTGGGCTCGTTAACTTATTGTTTGTTGCTCCAGCAGGCGACTTATTGTACTCTAAAAAAGTTTGGAGGGCAGGCCGGGAGCATATTTGGGGCATCTTTCTGTCACAATGGCCGTCACCCTATCTCGCATGCCTTTTCTGGTGATACCGCCACGCGCTGGGTCTTCCAGGTCACAAACCGCGTGCACGCTATCGGTGTGACAGTATTCCAGAGGTGCAAGCAAGCCAGATGACGATCATTGCTTTGCGACTGAAAGACGTTCCAAATACGACCTTCTTTTAGAGTGTGTAATTTTGTATGCTTATTATGAAGATTGTCTTTTCCTCTATGTTCGTCTGGAGTGACTAACGTGTTACCTTAATTTACATTGTTTCTGGAAGTGTCGCTTTCGTTTAGCTTGCAGTATATTTATTCTAGTTCCCGGTTTAAAGGATGCGCATATCGTGACTCTGTTGGTCACTGTCGCAGAAGAAGGAATATAGTTTTTGAGGCATGCCTACATTCCTGTTTTTTCAAGAAATGCTCGTTTTCAAATACCCGGTTCATTGATGGAAGTTTTTTGGACGTATGACGCGGAGGGCCAGGGTTATTTTCAATTTTTTTTATTAGGCAAGCTTCTTGATTGCTTTTCTTCCCAGGCTTTTTTGTCCGTTCAAATAAGTAGTGTACTGCCTTTGTGGTTCTAGGCATTCTTTGTCACTTTTTCTTTTTTTTGAGAACGAAGAATGTTTTTATTGCACGAGTTGTTTGGCGAAGCTCAATATCCAACACATTGTAATGAGCTTTTTTATAGTGTGTGTATGCAGTGTCCTTTCTACTGTATTATTGAAACTGAAGCCTGAATGAATGCTTTGAAAATGTCCTCACAGGGACGAATTAGCGAGTTCTCAGCTTTAGAGGCACGTTTTGGAATGTTTGCATTTTGGGACCCCCTTTCAGATTGACCCGCAAATCGAATGTCTTAAAGAATTGTGCACATGGGCACAGCTCCTACAATGTGGGGTGCCAGCGAAGGCTTTTTGACTACTAAAAGAAAGCCAAGTCATCATGCTAGACTGTGCGTCATGCAGAAGTGCAAGTGTCACGACAAGCCGGTGTAATTATGAACGTGATACGTCAAGTTTATTCTTTGGGTGCAAATTCATCTGTTCTGCTGAGTTCACTCTCTGGGTTCAGTTAGAGTTCATCGGGCAAAACGTGTCGCAGTTTACCGTTTTTCGGCGATCAACGTCGCATGCCCGTTGGTTACGTTGCGAGGATTCGCAGCATTGCAGTGCATCAAATTGTCAGTAATATTTAACTCGTTTTTAATTGCTTCCGAGGCACAAGTATTTTAGATTTTTACACCTTGTTGCACTTTGATGTTGTGCTGTCCCTTTTTAATTTGCTCGCCTCATTTGTGCAGAATCGTCGCGATGCCATTCATCATTCTAATGGGTTGGTGTCTCGACTTTTAAACGGTCGACAGAATTTCGTTCGTTCTGCCAGCTTGCCTGAAGTGCGAGTTTTTTTTTTTCCTTTCTTGCAATTTTCGTTACTTGTGTGTTGGATTGTAAAAGAAGTTTCTTTTACTGAACACATGTGAACATACAATACATAAAGAGTGCGAATAAACATTCAAAGATATAAAGCTTCTTTGTCGTATATGTGCAAACCCGAGGTGGTCACTGTGCATGATTGGCCTCTTCGGGGAACTTGGCAATCTTGCAGGAATTCAGGTTAGCGGCATTTGCACAGTCCAAATCATGCTTGTCTAGAGCGGTCAAGCACGTGTCTGTGGACGCTGGTGCTGTCCGCAGCTGCCACGTCGTGTTAGCCACAAGGTACCGTTCATGCTTGAATGGTAGCACAAGAACCTAGTATGTGGTGTCACTATGTTTTATGTCATTGCGGTGTCAGCTTCTGCATATTTGTGCAAAACATGGCGGCCGAAGCAGCTGACTGGTCACTTTGGACAAGTGTGATTCAGACTGTATTAAATGCAAAGGCAGATGTGAACTGTGCCAAACAATGGTGGGTGTAAGTGTCTGCTCCTTAAATGAGACTGAAGGCTTTTCATCGATTTTTATGCATGATGATGTGTACATGTCATCATGGTTCACTTGCGCTTGGCACTGGTCTTCACGCACATATTCCCGAGTAGGCATAGCAGGGTGAAATATTGCCAATCAAGTTGGTCACTGTTTTGACTGCATAGATTTCCCAGCGGGCATTGTACAGTGAAACTTCACTTGAACAAACTTCAAGGGACCTCGGGAAAAAGTTTGTTAAGGGGAGATGCTACTCGAAGACGCTTTTTCTTTAATATTCACCCTAGAGCAATGAAACTTGAGCTGCTTATAGAACTTTTTATGCTGATTTCAAATATATAATTAGTTTTCTTGCAAGTTGCATACTTTTAGTTCTGCAACATGACAAAGTGAAAAACTGAAGCATTTTGCCCCCCCTCTTTTCAGACCTAAACTTCAATAATTTTTTACAATTGATAGTTCATAATGTTTCAAACAAAGGGCGGAATGCAAATAACTAATTAGGAAGTCCATACAAAATATGTACTAGACGTGAAAAATTTTAACGTTGGAAGTTCATATTTCTCCTACCCTAGTGAAAGTTTACATAACTTTTTTTTATTTTATAATAAGAATATCGAAACTTAAACAAGATAATTGCATTTCTCGTACTTTGGAAAAACTTTGGGAAAAATTTCATGCAGATCTGAGCACCAGAAGTACCCGAAAAAGGAGGGGCACATTGACAAAAATGGCAAAATTTGTATTTTGAGAAAAACGAGTTTTAAAGTCAAAATTGCAAGTTTATTTATCAAAGATGTCATTGAATGCAACGAAATTTGTACACAAGAAAGAACAATCCTCCTTATAGTGGCCACTGCCATTAAAATGCGCCAGCACCATAGGTTTGGCCCTCACGGCTCTTTCGAGCTGACTCCTTGACAAGAGATTTTTTCTTCAGCGCACGCCGACAGGCCCTTGCTTCTCCTGTTAGTTTTTGAGACATTTTTTTCTGGCGTGTGCTGTCCCGTGATGTGCCAAGAGCAACCAGATCATGAGACGGGAGCACGCCAAGCTCTTCCAGAACACGTTCAAAACTGGAGTGCCCTCGATTAAACCAACATGTTCAATGCTGTCATATCAGCAATCAACGAAGACTCGGCGTCCTGCGATTTTTCTTCGTCTTCGAAGAGTCCGATCTTTTTCTGGGAGGCACTCACATATTCGAATGCCGCGGCAAACTCGTCGGACGCATCGGCGTCACTGCCACTACGCCTTGCGGCAGCAGACGACCTTTTCGTGGTTTGAGTGTTCGGCTTTGATTTGCGCCGGCGTCCTCGAAATTTGTGCGTCGCGTGAAACTTCACAGGCCGATGACCACGCTTCCTACGGCTTTCTTCATCCATAACGGATAAGCACTCGAGAAAAGCGTTGTTCAGCTGCGCTGCTCGACGAGACACGGATCCTGCAAGTAGGCTTCACAGCACACACAGGCGCGCAGCGGCCAATGGCGGCTCCCGATCCGTACCACGTGATTTAAAGCCAGTCGCGGCGCTCGAAGAAGGCGGCAAAAGCGTGCTTCTCTTTATTATTTCTTGCGCTGCAGCAGCGCGGGAAACTGTTGTTATTTGAAGAGTGAGGCTCGGCTCTTCGCCTCATGCGGTCGACAATGGTGAGCGGCGGCGCATTATCAGCGGCAAGGTACTCGAAGATGACACACTTTCGGCCTTTTGACAGCCACCTTGTGCTCTTTAGACGCAATTTTAAAGCATTTCCAGTTGAGTCTCGACATTGATTTTTTTTTTCAGAACAGTAGAGGTACTAATCTTAACAAAACAGGCGAAAACAAAAAATCGATAATTTTTTAGAAAACTCGTGTTTTTCGACCCGCATCTCCCCTTAAAGCGCAAGTTTGCTGAACGGAAACAGTTTTGCTCTAATTTGTTATCCCAAGCTGAAGGAAACATTGGGTGTTGAAATGAAATTTCAGACTATTTATTCGTCACGCCACTCATTTGCATGTGGAGTTATGCTTACTGAATATCTTGTGAAGAATGCAGTAATTGTTTGCCACACTTGTTCACTGCAGTGATCTCGTAGTGAGTTACTATGTCCAAGCTCTCATGAACCTTCTCCGGCGCAACACAGTGGTGGGCAGCAAAGGACTTGAGTTTCCCTAAGCATATCAGTGATGCACAACACATCGTTTTTCATCCAGAGATATGCACTTCCATTTGGTGTACACATGACCAGCACACAGTTGCAGGGCTAAGGCTACAGCTGTCGTTGCAGCTATGGCTCCGGCAGGCTATGAAAATATGTAAGCAGTCAATCAAGTTCAAGTCAATGGATGCACTTTTTGTCACTTGGTAATGAAGCATAGTTGTCAACGTAAAATCGCGGTCTCCGCGATTAGCTGCGGTGGCCACGGTAAAACTATGCCGCAATAAGTGTGGTTGTACTTGTTGAAGTGATCAACATGGCCTGGGAGGCATTGGGATAGTGACTCGAAATATGTTCGTAGAAGTGATCAAATACCCGCTCCACTGTATTTCATTAAAAGTGTGTTAGCATTGGGTTCAATGGCGCTTCGGTGGGCGATTTAAAAAAAGTTCGTTCAACTGAATAGTGCATTTAATTGGCGTTTGTTCAAGTGGTCTTTTACTGTACTGACCAACTTTGGCTGCTGTTAAGTGTTCTGCCCTACATCCACTAGCTCTGACTGGTAAGCATGCAACTTGGTGCGCTATGTGCGCACTACATGCTTTTGTTGCGCCTGTGGTAATCAATGGTTCTTACCTGACCCCGATGCTGGACGAATATAAAGTGTCTCGACATAGTCGAGTGAGAACTCGGGCGTGGCACCTCTGCAGAGTTCTGTACAGTCCACAAAAGACTGTCACTGTTGTCAACACTGTGGTCCAAAGCTTCCACGCAAGCAGATTATTGGGCTTGAAGGTTCAGTTTTGCCAGGTATATCGTACTCAACGAATTAATCTGCACGAAGTCACGTGTGGGGCTTGACCAGGCTGCTGTGTATCCTGAGTCACCAACTCCATAGATTGAATGCATGGCACTTATGGGTAACTTCTGCTAGCCAAAAATAATTAAGGGTTCCTCCATTGTCTGCTTTCGGTAAAGTGGTGCCGACTGAATGGGAGCATATGCAGTCGAGGGACTCGCAGCGCATGATGGGCGAAGCCCTAGCTCCTGGTAGTCCACAGCTGGCTCTCTCTGCTTGTGTGGCCGACACAAACTTGCCTGCAGCCGTTGCTTGCTTTGCTGGGATACACACATTGTTAAGGTTCCAGTTTGATCCCAAGTGGGTCCACTTACTCCCAATACAAATGGTCATAGTACCAGTTGGTTTGCAAGTGCAAGCAGTTGCTTCCATTGCTAGGACCAGTTGGTCTGCTACTGGGACCAATTTGTTTCCAGCTGAAACCGGTTGATCCCAATTACCTGCAGTTACACATTTTCACCTGGGACAGCTGTGACGAGATGGAAAAAATAAAGAAATATGTAGGGCTGCTGTTCTGGGCATGTTAGATAATCCACTGGCCACAATTTGTATGTGTGTGTGTGTGTCAGATCGAGAACAACACAGCAGCGGTATTTGTGCGAGGGTAGTGGTTATCCTTAGGAAATGAAAACTGGCGCTCTTTTCTGCAGCTCCTAAGGTCAGTGACACAGGCATGCAATTTAGCAAATGGGAAAGGAAGAAAGACGAGTACAGCGAGAGATCCTTGGACTGGTGCTTAGCCGTGCTCCCGACAGGGTCGCAGAAAATAGCGCCATTTTAGGGGCGAAGCTCCTTAGGGTTTGGGTCGTTCCCTCCTCTGTAGTAGTATGTATGTAGCCAGCTCTAGTTTAATGAATTGCTCACTAGGTGGCGTTTCATGTATTTCTTAGAGTTGCTGTTTAAAGGCCAACTCCGGCGATTTTTCGAGGTTGATGGATCTCAATGAAATTCGCTGGGTACGTTCCTTTGAAAGTTTCCGTCATCTATGCCAAATTACAGGCTTGAGACACGCGCATAATGTTTGCAAATGAATTTTAAAGATTGTCTGCAAACGCCCTCCCGGTTTCCCACAATTATTGGCAACATTGCGTCTGTGACGTCAATATTGTTAAGGCGACGGAAGTGACGCAGCCGAGGGCACCGCTAACTGTCAGTATCAGACGCGGCACTGTCAGTCGCAGACATTACAGCTGATGCGCGGCGTCCTCACCTCTCCACTGTGCGCCTGCTCGTCCCGGCTGTCACAGTTTTCATACTCCGCGCCGGCGTGACCGGCATACCTTGCACGACTTCCGGTTCGTAACAACTACTACGTCATACAGAGACAGTACACTCGGTTGGGTTTCGGTTTCGGTATTGCGCCTTTTTGCTTATTAAAAATTATTTTCGAATTTGCTGAGCATTTCTGCTATCGGGCGCGTGACTAGAGTGTCTCAGGAACATAAAAGCACCATTACCCTAACATGGTGAAAAAATCGCCGGAGTTGGCCTTTAAAGATGACAGATGGCGCTTCTATAATGCGAATGGCGCATGTCATTGGATGCCTGCGATCGTAAAAGGCGCTCGCTCTTGGCGCGCTTTCTGTTTCGCTCGGAGTCGCCGGATGGAGGCAGACAAGGCGCTCGCTCTTGGCGCGCTTTCTCTTTCGCTCGGGAGCGGACACTTTCCCTGCATTTCACCGATCACAAAGCGGTGGTACTGCTAGTTTACGGACCACGTAAACCAGCAGTACAATAAAAGTTTGATGTTTAATATATACACGGTGTTTCACACTCTTTATATGATGTACTGGGCGAATTTCACGGTTACCGATGATTCCCTCCGGAGCTTCGCCCCACTCATCATCATTCACCCCGTGGATATGCTGTGATTTTTTTTTAATGTGAAAGCATTATATGCCCTATATAAAGCGCAAAATTTTGGCGTCCGTCCGGCAAGCGATGGCGTTAATACCCGATGGCAAAGGAAAAAAAAAAAAAACGCCAGGCCTGCGCTGAAACCGCAGCACAGGCACAGCGAAAGCTGGAAGAGCAGCGTTTCTAGAGCCCGTTGTAAGTACTTGAATGAGTTGAGCGCATACAAGGACACGGACAGAAGGAAGATACGTACACACACTGAAGCGCCAGTGTGTGTACGTCTCTTCTGTCCGTGTCCTCGTATGCGCTCAACTCATTCAAGTATGACCAACCAACAAGCCCGCATCGCCACCCTCCCCGTTGTAAGCTCTCTTGGGGATACTAATACAAGTTCATTAGAAAGGTACCCACTGCGCCATAAATCACAATTTTTGTGAAGTTGGGATCTACTAAGCCATTATTCGTCATTCTGCGGGGATGCGAGGCACCAGCTACACGTCTGTAAGGCATTATGTGCACTTTGTTGACGCGACGACTGATGACGATGAAGAATTATGGCTCAGCCCTTTGTAATGGGTTGGAAGCTTTAAACGGCCGACAAGTTATGTAATTTGCATTGGGTGACGCCCGGTCGCTATTTCCCTCTCCCGTCATGCTGTATGACATACGTTGACGTGGTAGAGAGACGGGGGGGGGGGGGGCGAAGAACTTTACTGAGACCCCGAGGAAATTGATCATGCGCTTATGGGCTTCCTTATGCGCTTATGGCAACCAATAGAAGTGTACTTGCGAGGAACCCACTACGCTATAAATCATTGTAATTTTACTGAGTTCCGAGGAAATGGATCATGCGCTTATGGGCTTCCTTGGCAACCAATACAAGTGCACTTGCGAGGAACCCACCACGCTCTAAATCATTGTAATTTTACTGAGACCCCGAGGAAATGGATCATGCGCTTATGGGCTTCCTTGGCAACCAATACAAGTGCACTTGCGAGGAACCCACTACGCTATAAATCATTGTAATTTTACTGAGACCCCGAGGAAATGGATCATGCGCTTATGGGCTTCCTTGGCAACCAATACAAGTGCACTTGCGAGGAACACACTACACTATAAATCATTGTAATTTTTGAGAAGTAGGGCAGCAGGCACAGTGTCATTTTTCGTCCTTCTGCGGAGAGCCATGGTACCTGCTAACCGCATGTGAGCCATTATGCGCACTTTGTTGATGATGTGCCTGATGACGATGAATTACGGCGGAAGCCTTTGTAATGGGTTGGAAGCATTCAACAACCTACTCGTTGCGCAGTTCGCATTGTGTGATGCCTGGTTACAGAATTCGCGTTGTGCGACGCTTGGTGCTTGTTTTACTCTTCTAGCACGTTATAATGCATATGCTAATGTGGTTCCTTCCCGACATGAAGCCTGTGTAGGACCTTTTTGCAAAGCAGTTTCAAACACCAGCATGGCTCAGAGGTTGAATACTGGGCTCCCACGCAGAGGGCCCAGGTTCGAACCTCGTTCCATCCTGGAATTTTTTTCTTGGTTCGTTTTTTTTTTATTTCGAGCGATAGTGGTTACGGACACCGGCGGCGGCGGACAACTACGGCGTCAAAAACGGCCGGTGAAATGATCTCATAACAGCTTTCGCTGTAAAACGCGTGACCAAGTGATTGAGCCAGGGGTTTGCAATTGCGCTCTGCTCCTCCATGGCTATAGCACATTGGCAAACGCCAGCCAGCCGATCTGACAAATGGCGAACCTCCCTGTCCTTCCGTTTTCCTTTTCCTCCTCCTCCTCCCGCTATATGTATACCCCTGCTGATACGTCTGCGCATGGGCGCAAAATGACAGGCGCTATCAAGCGGCTCCGGCGCAGCGTCAGACGGCCACTTCGCAACGGAGGCGCACAGGTGGGCACGTGCCGGTGCCAGTGCGTCCGCCGCGGCTATGACGTCACTCCTCTGGAATGCGCAGACCCGCGAGGCATGCGGGGCGGCTCCGACGCGCCAGCTGTGCGCCGTGTGACGTCACTGCTCCTCGCGCACGCGCAGCACGACTCTCGGACTGCCACGCGAAACTTCTCCACCTCAGCCTGTGTAGCTAACGCTATGAAATTACATATTCTAAAATAGCGACTAAATATCGTATTCCAGGGTTTTACATGCAAAAGTGACGGCATGATCATGAGACATGCCGTAGTGGGGTTACACACCAGGTTAATTTTGACCGCCCGCGTTTCCTTAAGAGGCAAATGTGTGGAATTGTACACAGCAGTTTTTTTTTTTTTGCATTTTACCTAATCGAAATGCGGCTGCCATGGCTGGCAGTTCAACCCATGCTCAAGTTTTTAGGTGCGCAACACTATAGCTGTTACGTCACCGCTATGAATTTCCGCAAGGACCAATTTTGCAGCTTTCACTTGGGTGGTAAAAAAATCCCGCAACCATAGGCGTGCGCAGGGGGGGGGGGCAAGGGGGCGAGAAGGGGGGGCGCAAAGTCAGCCCAATACATTGTAGGGGGGGGGGCGAGAAGAGGGGCGCAAAGACAGCCGCATACATTGACATAATAGGGAGGGGGGCGCTGCGACGAACCTTCGCCCCCCCTGAAGGGGAACCCTGCGCGCGCTTATGCCCGCAATAATTTCTTGAATAAAATGCGAGGCTTACTGCTTAAAAAAAACTGTAATATTCACTCTTACATAACTTCAAGCATTACTTTGTATCCAGAACAAAAAAGGCAGTCCAAAATATATTGTTGGAGAAAATATGTTTAATTCCTGCTTGATTTTTTACATACCGACACAAACAACCAAAACCCTCCTTAGATTTACTTACTGTGACCAACATTATGATGTTGAGCACTGGTACCTTATGATGAAAGCTGCCTGGATTGCACTCATCAGCTGCTATGAACAGTCAAGTGAAGAGGTGCCTACACTTCCTATGTTTATAACAGGGATTTTCACCGCATTGGTACGTGGTATTGTTTTCATAAGCGACTCGAAAAAGTTGGATAAAAGCTGCACTATCGCAGTTCGATTAGCCCCGCTGCCTCTAGGATACGAAGGAAAGGCAGCAGAAGGCGGCAGTACAGCAATACCAAGCGCATAGCACCACCCTTCAACACGGCTCATTTCAAAGAGCAGATTGCAACAGCGTACAAACGCAACTCGGCGAAAATAAATCATCCTGCTTCATATCTGCAGTAGCAAAATTAATTACCGTCGTTTTACTATTTGCTAGCATGCATCCATGAGGACGATTGGAATTACAGTTTAGAATACGCTCAGCCAACACACACTGCTACGGTCCCTTAGACGTCCCGCACAGATCCCATGAACAAAACAACGCTGGGGTCGTGCCACCTAATCAGGAACATGAACGGGCGGTCCACGGTGAAGTTCGTAACAGACCTGGCATAACTATTCGCCGCAGGCATGATGGTCGCGGCCCCAGCTTCTGTGCCTTCCTCGTTGACGTCGACGAAGGCCTTGTGGACGGCCGCCGTCACGGCCAGCTCTTTGTTTCCGCTGATCCCAGAGAGGTCCGCGCCACTCGCGAAGAGGTCCTTGATGCCCATGCGGCGCAATGTCGTCTTCAAGTCCGTGGCTTGCTCCACTTTGAACCGCGGCAGGGTCAGCTTGGTGGTCGTTGCGGGACCTTGCAGGGCAGCCACGACGGTCGCCAGCTTCGTTGCCGTCAACGAGGCCTCCAGGTTCGCCAGCCCTTCCACGTCTCCCGGGAGCAGTATCAGCATGGATGCCTTGCCACCCTTGTACGGAACCTCGATGGCACCCGCCTTGAGGTCGTCGCACTTGGAGCACACGCGATACTGCGCCTGGTTGTGCATCATGTCCACAGTCTTGACCTCGTTCTTGGACACGTGGAAGTTGCCCGGTGATGTGGCGTGCGCGGGAAACTTGTCTTTCCACGTACCTTTGAAGTAGACGGCATTGACTAGGACGAGCACCGTGTGAGCGTCGACGACTCCCCGCGGAAGGAGATCTTTTACCTTTGACTTCGTGACCTCCTCGACCCAGGCATTGATGGCGAGCCTCGCCTCTTCGGTTTCAGTCTTGAAGTTTGCGGGAATGACGGCGCTGCCGTAGAACTCCTCCAGCACTTTCGCGTAGTCCTCTAGGACGCTAAAGGTCTTCTCGCAGTAGAGGCGGTTTGCAGTCACGAGTGTCGCGTCCGCTGCGCTGCTCGAAAGCTGCGCGAGCAATTTACAGAACTGGCCGTGGGCGTGGCTAACACTTTTGATACGCAGGATGTCGGTAATTTCGACGGCGGTATGACCCCTGGCTCCGGCCAAAGTCATAGACAAGATGGCTGCGATGCTGAATGGCGAGGCAACGACGTTCGTGGCGTTTCCGCCATCGTTGACGAGTAGCTCTTTGTAGAGGTCAATGCCGAAAGCCAGCACCGCACTGGATACGTCTGCAGTCATGGTGCCCGTTGTCCAAAGCAGCTTAACTGTACAAGCTGCCTTCAGTAAAGTGCCCTGCAATGTGTAGCGATCTGTTATTATGAAGTTCCAGTCTACAAGGATCTTTTTTTTTTTGTCATTCATTTGCCCAAAGTTTGAGCTTGCTGCACTAATAAAGACAGCAACACTGCATCAGTATGTGTCGCTGAAGTATAGCAATCAAGGATGTTTTCATTTATTTGTTGGGAAATCGTTGGCTAATACAACAACAAACGACGAAGCTTCCTTGCTTGAAATTTAATTGTGAAAGCTCCATGGCGTTATATGCCACGAAGTGGCATATAACGCCATGGAGCTTTCAGTCGATATTTGCCGCAGGAAAAAAAGAACAGCCACTCACGAATGAGTTAATGAAATGCCCGACTTTTGTGTGTGTGTGTGTGTGTGTGTGTGTGTGTGTGTGTGTGTGTGTGTGTGTGTGTGTGTGTGTGTGTGTGTGTGTGTGTGTGTGTGTGTGTGTGTGTGTGTGTGTGTGTGTGTGTGTGTGTGTGTTCTAGAATAAAGTGTATCTTTCACTTTGAAGGCAGGGGCGGCGCCAGGATTTTTTTACTGGGGGGGCACCCACGACAAGTGGGTTCCTTCAGGGGGGCAGAGAGGCTGGGAACATATGCATTGTATTTTGACTATGCTTGCTCTTGGGGGGGCAAAGGGGGGGCAGGCGGAAATTTTGGGGGGGCTGGAGCCCCCCCAAACCCCCCACTGGCGCCGCCCCTGTTTGAAGGTAAACAATTAACACGACTTGAGTAGTCCACATACGGTGCACAAGTCCGCGACATCATGGTCGGAAACGTTGTCGCGCTGTCTCTCGGTTTTTGCAGTATTTCTTTTTGCTTTTTCAAAGGTGAGTCGATCGTGAGCAGTGATAGCGCCCTTTTGTAAGCGCACTGGTGCGGAGTTACTTAGCCTGTTTGACTGCTTGCGACAATTTTTTAGAGCGGCAGCTGTACTCCTCCCGGTACAAACCCAGGAAAAAGTTCTTGTGGATGCGTTTGGCGTTGAAGCGGAGCCTCCTCGCCCGTGCGTCGTCATAGCAACGTACATGCGCTGTGTTGGTTCTACTCTTCCACGCACCCCATTCCATCGGTCGGCAAGAGCCGCGAGCAGGCGGGCGCGCGCGCCTCGAGACCGCAACTTGACTCTCGCAGCTCTCCTTGCCACGGGGTGGGCGCGGACGCGCGGGGCACCACCGCGGCATGCATACTTTCCGCGGCAGTTGCTACTTCTTCTTCTTCTGTGGTTATTAAGGAAAGGAAAAAGACACCTAATTTCTGTCTGCCTATAGGCGACACGGCGCAGTGCCTTGTGGGGGTGGGGGTAAGGAGGGAATAAAGAATAGTAGGAAAATAGAGAGAAAAGTGATAGGAGCACATCCATCCAACGAAGAGAAAAGAGGATAGGAAAGATGGGGAAACGGTCACGGGAGTTCAGGGACGGGTCCGCGAAACACAGCTAGAGGCATGGTGCACAACATCGGCGAAGCGGCGAAGGCCCCGTCGATGAGCGGCGCACGGCATAGCGGGCGAGGAGTCCGTCACGGGGCGCCGATCAGCGAGAGGTACGAGGAGTAATCCAGGACATCGCGGCCGGCACGTCCGTCTTGCTTGAAATCCAGCGAGCGAATCCTCGTTGCTACTATCGCTCGACAAACTTGGTTTAACCGCGTTCAACCAAAACCTTCTTTTTTGTTGAGTTTCAATTATAAATTGTTGTCAGAAGACCTTGGACATTGCTTACGCGTGTTGGTACTCACATATTTTCATCATAGATAAGCGCATGGGCGTTGTCCGCGCTGTACAAGAACTTTGAACGTGCGTTCGAAGTTCATGCATGACACAGTATTCATGACATGACCTGTCATTTATGTTGGTCATGCACTAATGTCATGCCGTGATAATTTTGGCTAGTTCCGCCATGCTAATTTTGTTTGAAACGGTCGCGGGAGCACAGCAGCGTATGGATGTCATGATGTGCATGACATACATCACTCGAAATTCGAATCATGCGCTGTCATTTATGTTCATCATAGATAGATAGATAGATAGATAGATAGATAGATAGATAGATAGATAGATAGATAGATAGATAGATAGATAGATAGATAGATAGATAGATAGATAGATAGATAGATAGATAGATAGATAGATAGATAGATAGATAGATAGATAGATAGATAGATAGACGAAGTTTCATTGTTTCGCCAAGAAATGCTTGGTGTTTAAGAAAACCCGGCAGATCCCATGCACTGTACGAATCAACGTGATGCGAAGCAGTCAGCGAGGAGCTGCATGCGCTGCATTGTTTGACTTTGAGAGAGCTCAAGGCATCCATGTCATGATGTGTCATTCACTATGTTTCTCATGCATGTATGTGCACTATGGTATGTGTCATGCTAATTAAACGATGGCGGCGGCTTCACGACGTTCGTACCATGTGATTAGTGTTATTCATATTATTATAAAGATAACATGCATTTTATGGACATTCATGTCGTCACTTGTTCATGTTCGGCATGCACGGACGCCACTTGATGCATATTTTAGTATATAGCAAGGTAATGCAAAGACCCCAATGACATCACGATGGCGCTTTCTCATGCGTGCCATGCGATATGAGACATGCAATGTCATACTATTCATGTCGTGACCTCCATTTGGTGTTGGCCATGCATATTGCCCACGTCATGCCGATTCTGGTACGTACTAAAGTTGATGAAATGACCACGAGAACACCAAGACCCTACCATGTATGCAGTGACGTACAGGATATGCATGACGCGGCATTAATAAGTCATGACATGTCATTTGTTTGTCATACACTCATGCCATGCGAGTTTCGATGTACGTCAACTTATTGATACGACCGCGAGAGCACCGAGACCGTCTCATTGATGTCATTTACATGACTTGCATACATTTTTTTCGGGGGGAAGGTCTCATGCTACGGCATGCCAACTTTTGTATACATCACGTTTATGAAACGGCTGCGAGAGCACTAAAACCGTAGCATGTAAAACAAGACATGCATGACACGATTTTGATGTTATGACCTGTAATTCATGTTCGTCATACTCTCATGACATGGAATACCAATTTTAGCGTACTTCAAATTAATGAAACGGCCCCGAGAGCACCAAGACCGTGTCAAGTAAATAATAATAATAATAATAATAATAATAATAATAATAATAATAATAATAATAATAATAATAATAATAATAATAATAATAATAATAATAATAATAATATCTGGGGTTTTACGTGCTAAAATCACGACATAATTATGAGGTACGCCATAGTGGAGGTGTCCGGAAATTTTGACCATCTTGTGTTCTTTTAACGGTCACTGATATCGCACAGTACACGGGCATCTTGCACTTCACGTGTCAAGTAAATCATGATCGTACACGACATATGCATGACGTAATTTTCACGTTAATAACTATGACTTGTCAGGTATGTTCGTCTTACACTCATGTCATATGCCAGGCCAATTTTTGTGTTTATGAAGTCAATGAAACGGCCGCGATAGCACCCGTGTTATGTAAATCATGACATACACGACATGCATGACATGATTTTTATGCAATGACCTGTCATTTATGTTCGTCTACACTCACGTCATGTCATGCCAAATTTTGTATATGTCAAGTCAATGAAACGGCTGCGAGAGCACCAAGACCGTGTCATGTAAATGACGACGTACACGACATGCATGACACGATTTTCATGTCCCGTCGCTTATGTTCGTCTACAGTTATGTCATGTCATGTCAATTTTGGTATATATCAAGTTAAAGAAACGGCCGCGAGAGCACGAAGACGTAGTCTGATAGATAGATAGATAGATAGATAGATAGATAGATAGATAGATAGATAGATAGATAGATAGATAGATAGATAGATAGATAGATAGATAGATAGATAGATAGATAGATAGATAGATAGATAGATAGATAGATAGATAGATAGATAGATAGATAGATAGATAGATAGATAGATAGATAGATAGATAGATAGATAGATAGATAGATAGATAGATAGATAGATAGATAGATAGATAGATAGATAGATAGATAGATAGATAGATACGCTTAATGTGTCTTTTGGTCGCCCAGACAGGCCTCGCACTAAATAAAACAAGTGATTTCATCGTTTTTTATACAACACGCGGGGCTGCAAACGCTCAGGGCACTATAGTAGTTCCAGGCACTTGCAGTTGCCGCCTCCTTTTGACCTGATGGCCGCCGACCACTTTTGGTGGCTTCTCCTCGCCACACAGGCAGGCATGCGCGACCGTCACTCCAAAAGTTTCAGTGTCACATCCTAGCCTCCCCCTAATCGCCAGTAATGAAATGACTCACGCAACCGTAGTTAGTTCCTTGCGGGTAGTTGCGCAGTGGAGTAGAAACTGGGCGGTCGCGAGCGTGGGCGTCAAGGCTCGTGATCACATGTCGAGAGAGTGGAACACCTTTTTACTCGTGATGCTCGAGAGGCGGTCTAGGTACTTACTCTAGGGATCTAGGGAATGTATGTACGAACGATGGAGCAACGGGCTTGTTTCGGTTTGGGCTTCCCTCCCCGAAGGCGAGGTCAGAAGCGGGGAGCGCGCATTTCGAAAATGGGTGGAAGTAGCCATGTTTCATGAACGTCACCTAGAGCTGCTTTTGCAGACTCGTGAGCAAACGCGCGTAAGCACTTTCAGCCTTTGAGCGCTAGTGCATAGCAAAGGAAGCAATATTGAGGGTCTGCCACACTTAATATAGGGAGTTTTCGAATAGGGGCCCCAATCGTTTTGGGGCCCCAAAGAAATAGCGTCGAGGCTACTGCGCATTGCGCGTGACGCAAACAGCCTTTGGGTTTTGCGTTCGGGACGCTTGTCGAAACGTTGTATCCGTGCGACACGTTCTGTGGAAAGATTTTTCATCTTTTCATAGATTGACTTTAGTGTTACTAGCGGTTGTCCTGGGTCGTTCTGTGTAGTCTGTAGCTTGTGTTCGCTAGTATTATGGATTCACTTAGGACACTCCCTACAATACCCCTCCACTCCCAGAAAAGAAAAATCAAAATCATGTACAAACCCCTGAGCGGAAGCAAGCAAGCCGCCGCCTCGTTTTGAAGGGGATGAAAGTCCGTAGATCTTTCGGAGAAAAAAAAAAATGTAGGAACTTTAGCTAAAAGAAGCCGTCGACATTGGCGTCCATGCAGCTTCTTGTTTCACGTACTGAACACAAAAGGTAGTCAAACTAACCTCAGGTTATCTAACTGTCGTCGTCGGAACTAGATAAGAAGCGGACAGATTGCTTCGCTTTCTTACAAAGCGAAAGCAAGCGGCTATACATAGTACGTACGTTCGTGCGACGCGAATCGTTATCTGTCCGGTGAGCAGAACAAAGATGCACTCGACTTGCTGCCCGTTATCACCTGCTGCAGGACGATTCCATTTAAAGGCAAATGGTACTACTATAGAGGTCACGTATAGCCATACGGTCGAAGTGTCCGAAAAACTGCCTCGATTTTTTCGTTTGGTAATGTCGGTTCGTATGGCAAAAAAAGAAAAAGAAACTATAGAATAGACCACGCTGTCAGCCTTGACAAGTGGAGCTAGATCTCCGTGCACGACAGGAGCGTGGCCAGGAATTTTTTTTGGGGAAAGGGGGTTCAACCTCACTTTATTTATTTATTTATTTATTTATTTATTTATTTATTTATTTATTTATTTATTTATTTATTTATTTAAGGATACCTTACAGGACCGAAGGCGTTGAGTAAGGGGCGTTACAATGAAATCCTAAGTAAATTTGTAAGGAACAGGGTTATAGTGCAAGTGCATAATAACAACCAAGAAAAATACGGCGCAACAAAGTTAACAATGCAGTACGTTAGCGAAATTCAACAGCACAAAGAACGGCAGATTACAGCACGACAATGAAAAGAAAGCTCAACACTCGGTAAAAAAGATTAACAAAGTTCGAAAGTTAAACGATAAAACAATCTTATGACGCTATATTAAGAAAATGCACCACAAGTTTATGTCGACACGTGTTAGGCTTACTATCAAAGACGATATCATCAGGAAGATCGTTTCACATGCGGATGGCTTGCGGAGTGCTGATACGTTAAACGTGTTTGCGTTACCGCGTGCATATAACACACATTCGAAACTGAAAAATATCGCGGGGGGGGGGTGTCCTCGCCAGTTGAGTGTTATGCGAATGAACTTTCAAAATTGGGGCGATGAGACGCTGCAGGTTACACCTGGGTGCGACAACCTTTCGCTGAATCTTTTCAAGGGGCAATGTATATTACGCTAAAGAGTTCTGCGGTAAGAGCAGGAAGAAATAAAGTCTACATTGATATGAGAAACACGTCGCTCTTTGATTAGAACGGCGACCAAAAGACTTCGACAACGAACAGCTTCTTCGAGACGTGCGCTCGAGAAGACGAACGCTGCAGCTGCTGTATGCACGTCTGAGCGCTGGGGATTGTGATGCATCACATATGATGGATCACTTGCTATAATAAACTAGGCAGCATGCACGTGGTATAGCATCCCGTGTTTGTAGTGCGGCTTTCTTTGCAGGCTGCAAACATATGTGCGAGTTTTTCTTCAACATGTGGAGGAGCCAGAAGGCTTTGCAATCTGTGCGGAACCGCAAAACAAATCTCTAAAGAAGGAGTCCCGAACCGAAAACTTTCTACGCATGGAAAATTCTACACCGGCATAGAACGAAAATCCTACAACTCTCCGCTTCCATGAGCCCAGCGCACGTATATTTCACAATTTTACGATGAATGGCCGTTTGTTCATTCATTCATTTATTCATTCATTCATTCATTCATTCATTCATTCATTCATTCATTCATTCATTCATTCATTCATTCCTGCCTGCCTGCCTGCCTGCCTGCCTGCCTGCCTGCCTGCCTGCCTGCCTGCCTGCCTGCCTGCCTGCTCCGCCTGGGCTCATTTTTTGTGCATATTTCTCATCCTTGACCTCAGCTCTTGGCTCATCGCGGCCAACCTGGTATATACAATGCCCGACCAGTAGCGATTCATTCATTCATTCATTCATTCAACCAAAGTGGGCAGAAATAGCCACTCAGAGCCTCGAAGGTGACTGTGATGATTCACGGAGTGTGGAACATGACAGCTGGGCATTACACCGAGAAATGAGCAGTTGATAAAAAAAGTAATAAATGAGAAGAAAGTGAAACCACGCAGCATTACTTGAGGATGAACGAAATAAAGACACGGAATTCGCTCGAGAACTTCGAAGAACGGAACCAAAGTGTGCTAGAGTGCCTGTTTACCGTACGGTAAGTACGGAAATACTGGACGGCTGAGGCCGGCACGTAACTTTCTAAACAGTGGAGCTGCATAAGCCGAACATTGCTCCGTGAAACGTGAATAGAAATGATCATCATCATGAACCGACACGCGCTCTCTTCGTCCTCTTCGTCCTCTCCATCCATAGGCGTGCGCAGGGTTCCTCATTAGGGGGGGGGGGCGAAGGTTCATCGCAGCGCCCCCCCCCAACCTACTAAGTCCATGTATGGGGCAGATTTTGTGTCCCCCCTCCTAGATGATTAGGGGGGCAGCCGCCCCCCCCCCTGCCCCCCCTGTGCGCACGCCTATGTCTCCATCTTCAGCTTCGCTCTCAGAATACGTGCGCCGATTTGACCAAAGCGGGAGGCAGTAACTGTGATGGGCGAGAGAATAAGTACAGAGAGATAGAGAGAGAAAGAAAGAGATAGAAGGAAAGTGAAACAGAGAAATTCTTGCCGGAAAAAAGATTATTGGCGAGGTGGGATTCGAACCCGCGTTATCCACGATCAGAAGGCAAGCGTCGTAACCACTCAGCTGTGCTATCAAAGCATGGCATACAGTTGCATAGTATAGTATCGCAAGATGGTGGGAAGGGAAAGCGAGGGTGAGTCGAGGAAAAGGGAGAAGGGACAGAGTAAAGCAAAGCATAGAAAGAATGAGAAATAGAGAGAAAGAAAGGTCGAAAGGTAAAGAGAGAGCATCAAATAAAGAGAGAGAGAGAAAGAGGAAGCAAGCAAGAAAGAGAGAGAGATAGAAAGGGAAGAAAAAGAAAAATGGAAAAAGATAGACAGATAGAGAGAAAGAAAGAAATAGAAATAAACGCAAACAAAAAAGACAGAAAAAGACTGACAGAAGAGAGGAAAGGAAAGAAGGAGAGGCCGTTCAGCTATACACTTCCTTCACGCTTGGCATCACTTGTGGGAAGCTGCCATTTTTTTAAAAGTTTTCGGCGCGCGAGTTAATTACTGCTTACGGTAGTGACATTACCTAAGTGGCTAATAGAGGTTTTGCAGACTAAGAAGGGCTGCGTGCCCACCACGACTGGTACGACATTACTGTACTTACCGTACGGTAAACCGGCGCTACTAAAACATTTTGCATCTTGGCGTTGAAATCTCACGCTGCGATGCAGGGGTCACTGCGGCGGAAGCCGAGGTGAGGTACCGCGTTTCATGCATAGCGTGCAACGCTGAGGATCAGTTTACAAAAGTCATTGTTGGAGTTTTAAGTCCCAAAAGCACGATATGGTTTTCAGGGACGCCGTAGTGGAGGGCTTTGGAAAGTCTGACCATCTGGTGTCCTTAAACGTGCACCAAAATCTAAGTATTCGGGCATCAAGCATTCCGCCTCCACCGAATTGCAGTCGCCTCAGTTGGGATTCGATCCCGCGACCTTCTGGTCAGTGGTCGAGCACCGTAATCACTAGACCACCATGGTGGGTGCTGTGGATCAGGCAGCGAGGCTTCTTGCGATACATGCGTTCGCACCAAGACACAGACAGGTGCTTTTGCCATAGCCAGCATAGGCGTGTAGAGGGTCTCTGTTTGGGGGAGCCCTGTGTCACCGCAGTGCCCCCCCCCCCATCCCTAAATGGTCGAGTCAGCAAGAAATGTCAAGAGGCGTTCTAGGTATCCAAGTCCTCAGGGGTGATTCCACGAGAGGTCGAACATGCCTGTCCGGTCGATATGTTTGTTTTTCCTGGGTTTTTTATATGTTATGTTGGCACATTCAAAGTGCATGGAACGAAAAATTTTATTTCCAAGAAACGCTCCCAGCGCGCCAAAAAAATATTTGAAGGTGGCGGCGCGGGCCTCCTGTTTTTGCTCACTGCAATGTTTTCGGATTTCACGGCCGAATTTAGCGCGAACTATAAATGATGTGTCGAAAATTTCTTTGCTGGTTTTAATATGCATTACTGTGAATTACATCCATGCTTTTTTTATGCCGTCCTCAAAAAGAGGAAAGTGTGAAAAAATGGCAAACACGGCCGAAATCAAAAAATGGTCCTAAGTTTGAGGCGCCTTGGCGCCTTTGCTATTTCAAACAGAAACTTGAAAACAATGTCAGCTATAGAAAAGAGCCGTTGCAACATTTATACGGAAGCTCATTTTCCTACGGGCAGCGGAAGAAAAGAAAAAAATAGTTAAAGAAGCGTTTTTTTCAAAAAAGTACATTTCCAAACATAAATAAAAAAAAAACTCCGGTCTCAATTTTGACGACAATTTTTTATCGAACAGCGCTTATGTCAGTGAACATACGGTTTTAATATCATATGTCCTCATTTGCTTTGTTTACGAGATATAACTGGCCAAAATGACCCTTGCTGTGTGTGCTCACTTAGTGCGACTGATGGTTGTTATCAGCTTGCACTGTGCGTAAATCTCAGTTTTAATTATTCTGCTGCAGCAAAACCTTGCTCTGGTGGCTTTTCGTCAAGAAAAATGTGTTCTCAGATTTTATTTGTGCTCAGCGCAAGAACGGGTGCCTTAAGAGCTGTGCTCTAAAACCTGCATGGTCGTAACCCTGCACATTAAAACAACGACGGGAGAGTTCCTACTCGTAAAGGTATGTCGCAGACTTGGCGCCCCCACAGAATGGGGGGGGGGGGGGGGGAGGTTGAAAAATTATGAGAGGTGTTTCGGTTTGAGTTTAAGCTGTTGTGTCCTAGCCCATTTTAGTTACCTTTGTCATCGTAACAAAAGCCTCCGCTTCTACCGCATCCCAAGCGCGCATATGTGGTTTACAAACATAGCTTTTACGGAACGTCTGAAGTGAACGTGTCCTTTACATACGCAATCCGAGACGGAACGTGCTCGTGCACTAAGTGAAAGGCGCATGCGCTTCGTAAAACATTTATTACACCCAACAAAAAATCGAACACTAACGTCACCGAGAAATCAAACTATCGAAATAACTACAATTTCAGGAACCACTGACAGACCCTTTGTCCCGTCAGCCCACGGTTCGTGTGTTCATCTCCCGGCCGACGAGGGCCACCCACTGTCACCTTGAACTGCCAGCACCTCAAAGACTTGGGTCACACGACCTCGTAGTTGTCCACGGCGCTGCTGAGACACTACAGGAGCTCGGGCGAGGACCTTAATCACCCGGTTGCCGGTCGCCCCAGGATGTCTCCGTCGCATATCAAAACTCGCCTACTCGACCCAGCGCGTTTCCGGTGTCGGTGAACCGCAGCTGGTCGGAGGCGTGACCGCTCGCTTGCGTTCACTCAGGCAACCGGGGCCAGAAACAGGGACCCCACCTAGTGGTCTCGTGCGACTTGTGCGGTCTCTCGCCCGCTTGAAGCCGCAAAAGCTGCAGGCGTGGTACGGCACGTACGCTGTAGGCGCGCATAGCGACGTCGTCGTTTTCTCTGGAGCTGCAAGCGGTGAGAGACTCGATAGCTGGAGTTTGGAACGGCCCGTTAGGTGCCTGAGGACGCAGGGCGTGCTGGTGGAAACAGACGCTTGTCCTTTTGCTCGTGGCCCGAAGCGGACGGCAACAGCCATGGCGTCCCCCGACATCCAAGCGTTCCGACACATGTTTAGTCTGGTAGGCTTCTGGCGTTGGCTCTCACTGCGACGCTTGATAACATCGCTCAGCAAGCCGGTGATACGTCCAGCGTTGTCGGGGCACTCGGCGTTCCGCGTCACCTCCTTGAGGTCGTCGCCGGTGGCGTGCGATCCAGATTGCCTTGGCATCTCTGACCGAGGAACGCCAACCGTCTTGGAGCATGGATCGGTCGTGCAATGGGAAGTCTTGTAGTTGCCTGGTTGAAGAGACGACGGCAGATTCGCTTTAAAGAACCACTCCTTGGCGGCTGGTTTCCGAGAAGCGCGTGGCAGCTTGGCAGGCCAGTTCTTCGCTGTCGTCGATGCTCGACGTAGACTGCGCAATAAAGGCCAGCCGTTGCCGTAGAGAATGGCCGACGTCATCCACGAAGGGGGCGACGGGGCCTCGAAGCCAAGCTCACCGGCATACGCCGACTTCGCAGCCTTCATGAAAGACGTGGCTTCTTGTCCAAAGCAGCGCCGTGGGCAGCTCCGGAATCCAGGCGCTATGCGCATGCTCCTCCGAGGGTTACAGCGATGTGCATGAATGCGCGAGCCTCGACGAATGCTGGAACCCGGAATGAATCCCTTGTGGTTTCTAAACTTCATGGCGGGGTGGTTGTGAGTCCCCTCCTTGGCTGCGTTCTAGTGCAAGTCGCGGGAAGTGATGGAAAATGGAGCGTCCCAGTGGCGGACGCTTGAGAGCCGGAGCTTGCGTAGAAATCACACACGCTGGTGATGCGGTAGACGAGCGTTTTACAGCGTCCTTCGTACTGGGAGGACCTGGACAGGGTGCAACCTGTGCGGTGGGCTTGCAGACCTGAACCTAGTTTCAGGCGAGCACCAAGAAGCCAGGAGAGACAATGACAGCGAAGCGGAATCGAACGTCTCGTGCAGAGTTCACGCTCACAGCCACCCGCGCGAAGGCGACGGATGTGACGATGATGATACTTCGCTGCGGAAAAGAAAATGAAGATTTATTTGAACTACGCAGCCTCCATAACGTGTTTCTGGCCCTGCAATCGTTTCCGGCGCACGCTTTCAGGGAAAGAGGCGCCTTCGAGATCGGTATTGCTACCAAAATGAGCTATTGCTTGGACGTGGGTTTCGACACAGGCTATGTTAAGATGGAACCAAGATTTATTTGTTGCGCTGTCGACAAAGAACGGTGGGAGCGAGAACGCTTTTCGAAAAAAAAAATCACACTTAAAAAAATTGGCAGATCCCACGCCTTGTGGGAATCGGTTTCATGCGAAGCAATCAGCGATTACTTTTATGCTGTACTTTATGGCTTTGAGCCAAGCGTTACGAGCTGGATCGACGTGGTTTTGTAAGCGTAATAGTTGTGTGCACATCGTGGCCTTACCAGGCATGTTGACTACACTGGCGTTTAAAGGGTAACTTATGGTCTGCCGTAACGTCAGCACTCACGTTAGAGCACATACGTCAGTATTAGGGAAACGAAGTGCACTTTACGGTGCAGTGACGTGAATGTCATACGCCGCTTTCGTTAATGTATTCCTCCGGGGTCGAGCAACGCTTCAGTATAGCTTGCTGAAGCATAGACTGCAAATGTAATGTTTATTAGACTGTTCTAAAGCGGAGCCAATACTGGAACCAGAGTCTTTAACCTGACGTGGCACCTGTATCGTAGGAGTACATATGTAGTGTTTATTGCTTTGTTATAAAATTAGATAGCCAGCACCACAACCACAATTGACGTTGCATAGACATTACGCCTGCATAGGGTGTTTTTCCAAAGCAGTTTCAAGACCTGGCGTGGCTCTGTGGTAGAATACCTGACAGCCACGCAGAATGCTTGGGTTCGATTCCTGCTGGGATCCTAATTTCTATTCTTTCCATTCGTCGGGTCAACGCTGCCTATGTGGGTTTTTCTTAACGCTCTCGCATTTAAATTACCAATGTCTGTTCTCGCCGTTCCTGGGTAGATATAAACTGTCAATCACCTGTGGCGCATATACCCGTACACCGCGGCCCGTAGTAAACGGGTATGGAGGAAAGGGTTTGACGAAGTATGCGACAGGATCTTCACGTTATTCATGTCATGACCCGACAGTCATATTCGTCAAATCCTCTTACCCTCCCATGCAAATTTTGGTCTACACCAAGTTAAGGAAGCGATCACGAGAGCACCCAGACGTAGGCAGATAGATAGATAGATAGATAGATAGATAGATAGATAGATAGATAGATAGATAGATAGATAGATACGGTAGAAGTGTCTAAGGTTCGCTAAGAAATGCTTCGCATTTAATATTTCGTTAGTAGAATCTATTTATTGTCAGAACGTTTGAATAACAAGTAAGCGCTTGCCTCCTAAGCCGCAGTGTTACTGAAGTCGAAAATGTCTCTATCAAAGCTAGGTGCCCCGCTCAGGCGCGAGCCACGTTCATTCAGTTTGTGTTCATGCTCACTGTACCCGCAACGGTGGTCTAGTGGTTATAGTGCTCGACCGCTGACCCGAAGACCGCTGGATCGAATCCCGGCCGCGGCAGCCGCATTTTCGGTAGAGGCGAAAATGCTTGAGGCCCGTGTACGTTAAAGAACCCTAGGTGCTCGAAATTTCCGGAGCCCTGCACTACGACGTCCCTCATAATCATATCGTGGTTTTGGGACGCAAAACACCAACAATTGTTATTACCCACTGGTGATATTATCCACATAATATGACACCAAGATTAACATAGAATGAAATCGATTTTACGTGCACGGCTCATTTTTATCACTGATAGCGTATTCGATACGGACGCCGCTGCGGCTCTCAAATGACAAGCAGCGTTGTTGAATTAAGTTTATAGAGATTGCGTCGTTGGCGTGCTCAGCAGTACAAGTGAGTCATTGTTTATATATATGACTTACGAGGAGTCATCGTTTTCTTCAGATTGATTATGTTCGATTACGACGCCTTTTACTTTGTCGATATTGGCAAGGGAAAGTCCACATGTTCTGTTCCATTTAAGAATATAATTTCTGATCTCCGTACGTCTAAACTGAACATCCGGCATATATTGATGCGCAATCAATTCGCATGTGTATGCGCGCTGTTTACACAGACTGAGACGCGCGCGTGCTACGCAAACATTTTATTGTACCCAAGTAACGAGGAAAGCCCGAAGTACCACACATGTTCCATTCACAAAACTAACGTAACGTTCAAATCAACCGAACGGCGTTTTGCACCGCAGCCCCGTAGTTCGCGAATTCGTCTCCTGGCTGGCGGTTGCATGGCGCTAAGTGATCCAAAGACTCGCGCCTGCCTCACCGTTCTCCACAGGGACGCCCAGTTTATGGCGACTTTGGCCGGGTAGTCCTTCTGGCAACGCCTGCAGAATCTCTCCCGCGCGAATACGCACATGCTGGCGCGCAAGAAAACCAGAGGCGACACGCAGGTGCTCACATTTGTCGAGACGAAATCGGCAAGCAGTAGGACGGGTCGCGAGAGGTGTCGTTGGGAATGGCCGTTTCGATACGCGAAGGCATTTGAAGCGCTGGCACAGACACCCGGGATCGAACTTCTGACAGCGATTCCGAAGGAGACGACCACGTCTGTGATGTCTTTTCAGGCTCAAGCGTTCTGGCACTCTGCGATGCTGGAGACGTGGCCTTCGTTCTGGCGGTTCGATCACCTCGCTGCTCAACAAGTCGGCGAGGCGTCCAGAGTTGGTCAAAAGAGTGGCGTGCAATTTCCCGGCCGAGAACAGTCGGTCGCTGGCAGCCTCCAACACTTGTCGTTTTCGCGTCACTAGCTGGTGGGAGTTTGTAGCCACCGAGGATGAGCTGATCTTCTGCTGAGGCTTCTCGGATGCTTGTAACTTCGTCGTAGCGAGTCTCGGAGCACATAATGTCAGGTAACCGCTGGTCTTCGAGGTTGTCAGTCTTGTTTCTCGTAGTGGTGTGCGCGTGCGTGGAGAGTCATGGCCGCGGCCGACGAATGATGGTTCGATCCACAGAGGGTGCTTCGGTGGAGTCTTGAAGCTACATGCGCCGTTGTACGCCACCGTTTTGACTGCCATGGTTGTCGCCACCCGATTTCCGCAGCAACGCTGCCGACCGCTCCGCAATCCCGCTACCACCCGCCGGTGGCTCCAAATAGTACGGCGTTCAATCTTCAGGCGCGAGCAGCGCGGTAGAGCTGGCGGCACTCGTTTGTGATTTCCAGACTTCATGCTGGATCTCTGGCCAACAGTTCTTATGATAACCTTTTGAGGGGATCAATAGGGGGACTTGCCGATGTAACAGGACGTCGTGCGACGCTACTTGGACGTGGCGATCGCGCACAAATCCTGACCACCGGCGGCTGCGTGGCCTTTAGAGCATCCTGTGGACCATCGGAAGGCTCGAAGCCACTTGTTTGGGAGGCGGCGTAGACCAGGCCTTTAAGTCTTCAGTTCAGCTGCGCAAGCGTCGAGGAGTCAAGAGACTTTACTGCGAAGCGAAATCGAACGCCTCGTGGCGCGTTCACACGCTATTCCAGAAGAAGAAGGAAGATGTTGAAGATGTAGATGACGATAGTTGGCATGAAGAAATAGAGGATGATTTCAATTGCGTATATATTCTTATGTAGATTATGAAAGAAATTTTCGGGTTCTACTTGCGTAACTCACGATATGATTATGATGGACACCGCACAGTAGGTAAGTCCGGATTAAATGTCACCATCTCTTGTTTTTTTTTCTTGTTCTTTTTTTTTTTTTTGAAGGACGCAAAGGACCTATATGTAGCTTGAAAATGAATAGCGAGTAAAAAACTGAGGCAAAGGAAAGAGACGTATTCCGTTAAAGCCCTACTCATTTTTAGGTCCTGCATCTTTGCAAATCTGCCCAACTTGCCGCACTTGCAATCTAAATATGAGTACACTGACGTTTTTGCATTTCGCCGGCTCGGAATCGAACCCAGGTCCTCCTACTTCGAAGCGCAACACCATAGTCGCTAAGCCACGACGGCGGGTGTCAAACTATGCTTGACGGCCTATTACTTCTAGCTTCTTTTATGTACGTCTCTTAATTAACTGGTAAAAACGTTACGGCTCCCGAGTGGGAGCCGAAACGTCATTTTCTTTGAACGTATGCTTTTGGTCGGCGTTGTGCCTCGGGTTTTTCTGCCTTTTTTAACAGGTCGTTATGAAGCATGTTTGATTGCCATCTAGCCCGCCTGAATAAACCCATTTACAATCATCATCACATAACGCTGAGGAAGAAAATTCACAGTCAGGCCACAAAGGGATAAAAATGAACGAAGTGGCAGACACTGGCGAAAGCCGCTCTCAGTGGTCCGATACTATCAATTATCGCCACATCGGCACTCATAATTCGTGACAGATTTAGAAGGCGTGCCATAATTCAAGATTCCGGTAAAACATTAATCACTCATCTAAACGAATATCGACACCTCTTGTTCCCTTGGCGTAGGAATTTCTGTTTAACAAGAAAAGATGAAGTTATTTTTACTAAATTACGATGTCGCGTTCCAAAACTAAACTTTTATATGCATAGATCTGGTCTGGCTCCTTCCCCTCTTTGCTCGTTTTGTAACAAGGACGAAATAATTAAACATTATTTCTTATCAAGTAACCGCTTCAATTTACCGAGGAAAAACATTCTCAAAGCAGCGTTTATTCGTATTAGATTGGATTTCATTACTTCGAATATTCTTGGGAGCCTCCTCATTAGGTCATGGTCACCGGGATGTCTGTTCCGCTGTACGAAAATTCTTAATTGAATCAGGGTGATTTTGATTCTGAATTTTTAAATTAGCATTATTAATGTATTCTAACTTTCTATAATTCATTATCACATGTGTCCACTTTTACCTATAAATTATTCGTTTCTTGGCCAACCTCCAGAGTGGGTGTGAGCCATTTATAAAGGTCATCATCATCATCATCATTATGCATTCACCTGAGGCGACTCGAAGACGAAAGCCATTTCGTGTAACTATTCTAGCGGGCCCTTGACATTATGCGAACGGCGCTCTAATATTTTGTTAGTTACGTAAACGTGCAACCAGCGCGCTCACGTGATGTTCGCGATGAGACCGAAATGGGCATTGGAGGGTATGAGGGCATGACGAACATGACTGTCTGGTCATGACATGAATAACGCTAAAATCCTGTCGTGTACGTCATGAAACCCTTTCCTCCAGTCCCGTGCGGCACATAACCCGTGTACCACGGGCCGCGGTATGCGGGTATGCGCCACAGGTGATTTACAGTTTATATCTACTCAGGTACGGCGAGAACAGACATTGGTAAATTAAACGCGGGAGCGTCAAGAAAATGCGGCACCAGCCACGTTGACCCGGCTGACAACTTCAGATAATAAAAATCAGGATCCCAGCAGCAATTGAAACTAGTCATTCTGCGTGGAAATCAGGGCTTCTACAACAGAGCCACGCCAAGTCATGAAACTCCTTTGGAAAAAGACCCCATGCAAGAGTCATGTCTGTGCAACGTCAGTTGGCGTTTCACTGCTGGCTGTTTAATTTTATAACAAGGTAATCAACTATATATATGCACTCCTATGACACAGGCGTCATGTCGGCTTAAAGTCGATTGTAGTTCCAGTGTTGGCCCCGCTTTTATAACACTCGAATAAACATTACATATGTACTCCTATGACTTAGCAAGCTATATTCAAGCGCTGCTCGACCCCGGAGCAATAATCTAACGAATGCTACGTATGATATTCACAGCATCGCACCGTAGCGTGCGATAAAGTGAATAGCATACGTAGCATTTGTTAGCATAGGTCGGCACACTCACTTATGGGTCCACTCACTCAGACTCAGATCGAGCCGTGAGTCTGAGTCTGAGTGAGTCCGGGTGAGCAGTATTTTGGTGAGCTTGAGTCCGAGTGAGTCCAGTTGAGTAAAATCTTAGTGAGTCTGAGTCCGAGTGAGTCCGGTTGAGGAAAATTTTGGTGAGTCTGAGTCCGAGTCCTGACGGAGAGGGGGGGGGCGCAGATTGACCCCCCCCCCCCCCCGCAAACTCTTTCACAAGAAGTTCTTGATAAAAATATCTCGTGTGAGGCACCTCTTTCAATAAAAATGTCCTTACTGAATTGCAAACTCATATTTGAAGGTACCAGATCAAAAGGCGCCAAGCAGAGCACGAATTATGCAAGATATTGGTGTTAAACAGCATTGAAGCCGTGGTCGAAAAAGCCAATTATACGCTAACGGACTCATGAGTCGACTCACTCATACTCACTCAGACTCAGATAGAGCCGTGAGTCTGAGTTAGAGTGAGTCCGGTTGAGGAAAATTTTGGTGAGTCCGAGTCCTAGCGAGTCCAGCTGAGAAAAATTTCAGCGAGTCTGAGTCCGAAGGAGTCCGGTTGGCGAAAATTTTGGTGAGACTGAGTCCGAGTGAGCTCTAAGGACAAAATATAATCAAGAGTGAGTCTGAGTGAGTTTCGCATTTTCTGCCGACCTATGTTTGTTAGTGTATTGCTTCGGGGTCGAGCAACGCGAAATGTGAATCGAACCGATAAAACTGACGTGTGTGCTCTAACACGAGTGCTCACATTACTTCAGACCATAAGTTATTCTTTAAACGCCGGTGTTGTCGACGTGTCTGGCAAGGACACGATGTGAACAGAACTACACCATTTACGAAGACACGTCGATCCACCTCGTAACGCTCGACTCAAAGCCAGAAAAAAAAATGCAGCATAGACAGCTACTCCCCGACTGCTTCGCATGAAACCGATTCCCACAATGCGTGGAATCTGCCGAATTTTTCCTACCTACTTCTCCACGCACAGCGCATATACAGATCTCGTTTGCTATGGCGTAACGTTAGCTCAATCTATGCGATGGTGCAAGCGGCAGAATTCGTGCAGTTTACAGTGAGAGGCTCATTCGCAACGCAAGGCATTTATTGCATCAAGACATCTATGAAAAAATGACGTCGCGCATATGTTGTTCCATCAAAACGACTTCAACACAAACAGCGTCTGAACGGCGCTGTCACCAGCCGGACCATAGTCCGTAAAGTATTCATCGAGCTGCTGCTCGCACGCAGTCTGTTCCCACAAGAAACCAGCAAACCAAATCCTCGTTTCGCGCCACCTTTGAGTTCTCCGCAACGTCAACTAGTCTCCGAAGGACCTCTAACGGTTTCCACCTTAACGAAGAAGCCGGTCACCAGAGGACGAGGCTGTAGCACGCCACAGGTCGCTGCACTCCTCCCACCGGGTTCCTGGTTTGTGCAAACAACGGCCGGTCTGAGGCGCTAGGACCGCCTCCAATGCCGTCCACCTTCATTCCCCCAGAGGCAGCGGGGACTTAGCGTCCGGTCGCAACTTCCGCGTTGCCCGTCTCGCCTGACGATGCGAAGAACGTAAGGATGACGCGACGCTTGCATTCTAGAGGAACGCGTAGCGATGCTGTAGTTTCCTGTCCAGCCGGCAAGCTGCAAGTTGTGCAGTCGAGAGCTCTGGCGTTCGGAATGATGGCTCAAACGCACGAATGCACGTGAAGCGCTGACGGGGGCAAACAGAATGGAGATGCTGGTCATGGCCCCAAGGGAGAGAGGACGACGGCGTACGCCCACGACTACGCGTTCAGGCATATTGTAGTTTGTACTGGCGTTGGATTCCTTCGCGTCCCTTGATGTCCTGGTTCGGCAAGCGGGTGACGATGTGTCCACTGTCGACGACGCTCGCATAATCTCGCTTCTTGAACGATAGCCGCGGGCTTGCGGCAACGCTTGACGGTTGCCATAACACGTGGGGCTTAAAGGCAGGCGTCTTAGAGGACGACTCGGCTGATAGTTCTTGGGCCTCGTACTTGCCAGGTTTCGGAGGAGACGGCGCATTCACTTTAGTAAACTGTAGATGTCTTAAGGTGGGTCCCCGAGGATGTCTTCGTAACCTGGCACCAAGAATCATTTCTTTCCCAGCTTCTCGACGCAGACTACGAGTGGGCGGACTGTTGCCGTGAAGCACGGTCCACTTCGTCCTCGGAGCTAGTCGCAGTGTCTCAAAGCCAGATTCTCCGCCGCATGCCGGTTTCGCCGTACCCATCGCAGTGGTAGTTGGTTGTCCAGCGTAACGCCGTCGGCACTTCCGGAAGAAAGATGGCGTCTGTTTGCACCAAACAGTACACAGGATCTTCAGCCGCCAACACCGAGAAAAGCCACAGCCTAGGGGTAATGGCTTTCGGCTTCCAGACGCAGTGGCGGATCGCTTGTGCTGCATTTCCATGCATGCCGTAGAAGGCGGAGTAAGTTGCTGGTGGGAGGATGCGTGGTGCGGTTGCTTGAACCTTGAGGTGGTGGAAGGATCCCATCTGCTGGACGTCCTCATCTTGAGCCTCAGGTTGTTACAGAAGGGGCTACGTGACCGTTTCTGGCTGGATGGAAGCTTCAAAAAGTCAGAGCCGTAGTATACGGCTGTGCAAGGAGTGACTGCTGCGAAGCGAAATGGAACGTCTCGTGAATCACTCACGCGCACCGCCAGATTGCTCCTGATGATGACGATGATGATATTGTGCTGCGACACGCAAGAAGAAGATGTGATTCAATTCATCCTGACAATGAATATTCTAAGAAGGTCATTTCATCGAATCGGGTCAACCTTGCTATTGTGTATAATATGTACTAAATACCTGAAGTGCAACATTATATTTATCTTGATTTGTCCAATACTTTGTAGTAATGGAATTTTACATCTGGGTAACTATCTTTTATCTTATCTGATGCAATACCCCGAAGTCGGCGTAAGTCATTTAACAAAACAAAGAAGAAATAATGATACGGGCGCTTGAATCGCTATATTTCCGTAGATGGGTTAGGACTTGCGCCTTTCGTTGTCTACAATTTTCCTCTGGAACATGGGCCTGTCTTAAAATACTAAGTTTAATCTGGCGCCTTTTCCACCGAGAGATAACAATAGCTAATACCGATAATGCCGTGAAACGTTTCTTGCAAAAAAAAAACGAAGAACAATGCTTGCCAAGTGCGAGCTAACAGTTTTGAAAACTATTCTGATGGAGAGAGATTTTGAACATCATTTCCCAAGTTTGGCTAATGTAAAGAAATGTTATTTGAACTAAATAAAAGGTGCAGAAGCAAATAAGCCATTTAATAGGGAAGTATAGGTATCTCGGAAATTGGTAAACGCAGTCATCTCCTGTCGCTACAAAATAATTTAAGTTGTAATAAGAGAGAGAGGTTTATTTACAGAAAGGCAGAGAGGTCGGCCTGAGCGATAGTATGCTCTAGCCTGCTACTCTACACCGGGGGTGGGGAAAGGGGAGAAAAAAGAATGATGACAAGAGTCGCTGTGTAAGTATATTCTATTATTGGACCGAGCAACAAGTGGCACTCTTCATTCGCATCCAAGCACTTCCGGTCGAGCACTTACTTCCGGTTTCTCGGATATTCAGAAAGTCTTCTAAAAATAAAACTAGCTGGTACGAAATGGACGGTTCTTCTTCAATTTAATAATTATGATGAATAGATATGATATCGGAGAGTAAGTTTACTTCAGATAAGGGCCGATTGACTGTCGGCATAATTAATGAAAATTAATTGACAGAGTTCGTTGAAAAAGAAGACGGTTTTCTTGTGGGCAGCTGGGATCGCTGGGGCACCTGGCGGAGCAGATCTCAACAACGCGCTTCTTTCTACGTGGCCTCCGAGATCCGCTTCGGAAGCGCGACGAAGCACAGTGTTAACCCAGGAATACACCAGGGCACATGAACGCCGACGTTCGAGCGCCACTATCAGACACTTACATGAAGGATTCGGATCGCCACCAATTTTTCTTTACGCAGTTGGAATAAGTTCCTCGTCGTCTTCGGCGACAGGAACTATCATCATCATCGCCTGCAGCATCGAACTTTCCACGCGGCGGTGCGCGTGAACGCCACACGAGACGTTCGATTTCTCTTCCCTGCCGTCGCTCCTTGTGTCTGGGTACCACTCGTCGTATTCCAACGAGAACTCTCCGAAGCCCGCGTTCATGTCACGTCGGTACTAAGCTTACCGAGCCAGGATAAAGTTCAGAAGACGCTCCAAGAGCTTCTCACAACCGCCGTCGTAAGGAATCCTTACCCTAACGCTACGGTCAAGCAGCCACACAAGACGCGCCCTCCCCTGGCAAGTTGTATCCTCTGTCACCATCGCACGGCCTGAAAACAAACCTCGCCACAAGCAATTCAGCATGAAGCCTGGGCATGACATACGGCTGCCGCAACGTTCTACACTTCGATGTTGCCGACTCAAGACCCAGCGTCGCGTCTCTCGCAACCAGTTATGGGCGGCCACCGGCTAGTCACAGCGTCAGGAGCCATGATTTTGAACTGGAGGCAAGAACTTCTACGGGGATCACGAGTCAGGCGTATCGTGGCGGACCAGACTTCCAGGCTCCGTCGCTTCCTCTGTGGGTCCAGGGCCGGTCTGTAGCGCGCGCCGGTGACACCATGTTGCAGACGGATGCTGCAGATTGGCTGTCGTGGATAAAGCAGGTCAATGTCCGCGGCAGCCTCTCCTCATTGGCACACTCTACGGCAAGCTGCAGTGAGAGAGACGATTTCGCTGACAGGCGTGCTATTTCGTGCCCGGTGACCAGGCACCACGCAGTTACGGCCTACCATCACGGCGAATGCCCTTCCATCTGGGAAGCCTGGTATATTCAAGACTCGTCAGCAGACGGCCGACTCAACCGCTGCTACATGTTGCTTTCCTCGGCTATTGATGCCAAGTTACAGTGTAGCCAAGGCGGCAGGCAACAGACGACGCCGTCCATCGACCGCTCTCGGAAAGACGCGCGTCGCCAACTCTGGACCTCTAACCGCCTTGCCCAACACCGAGGTTATGGAACCTCACAAGGGACGACAACTCGGAATTCCTCTCGTGTTGCCAGAACTCTCGGACATGGTAAGACGCCGGGGCTGTTGTCTGCTTGGGGTCATGACCGGAAAGTCCATCCCGTCCGTGAGCGCGTCGCCTGTCCACGCACATACGTCAAACCATTGGCAGCGTTTGAGTGTCGCAACACTTCCAGTTTGCAGCTGTAGAGGAAGCGACCATGTCACTTCGCTCTTCATAAGACGCGTACGCTGTGTTATGCCCGCATATGTCTATTCAAATGGGCGAGACTCCGCGGCAGTCGCAGGATGAGTGGACAGCGGTGCTTCCCATGAGGAGGGACATATGCCCTTAGACGACACCTCACTTAGTTAAGAGCGCCGTGGTGGTGCTTATTGTATAACTCCCGTTGGATGTTAATATTCTGTACATGATTTTATGTAATAAATGATTTGCGTGGCGTTTCGTTCTTTCACTTTGCATGTGGGCGGTGTGCATGACCGACTGGGTTACGCCAAAGTATAATACACATACAGTGTAGGTAACCTGGATTGCCGAACAATGCGTTCTTGATACTGAAGGCATGGAGCTCTGTAATGTTGCAATGACGGTCGTTCAGGCGGCTGTTGAGCGTAATAAAGTTTCCAGGGCTGTTATGGGAGATATCTTTAAATGTAACCTATAAGAACTTGAAAGAAAAGGCTTTACATGTGTGCTTCCTTGATGTCTTCTTTATTAACGCGTCCCTCATATTTTTGCATCGCCCGTGCTGACAGCTCACTGGCATACTAATTTTGTACCTTCCTGCCTTTCCTCGTTCCAAGCAATTCTCTGAGAATAAGTATTTCTCCAGCGCTACCCTGTGTTGTCATGTTCCTGCGCATGATCAATGCGGATCACCATCATTATCACTGTAACAGAGTTAATTTCACGCGTAACTCTTCAATCTGAACAAACGTGGGCCCTGCCTCTTATGAACTGCAAGTTTCCTAAGCCGGATAATGTTTGCGAAAAATGCCACCGATTTTGTAAGGATGCTGTATATTGGCGAAAGCAAAATCCATCGAATAACTCCTAGCGCGTATGTAGCACACAGATTGGGCAAGCCCCTGAAACTCGCCACTGATCCCCTAAAAATGAAGGGAACACACACACGCCAAACACTAACCCAGATTTCTGAGGATGGACGTAACAAATAAATGAGGATGACTAATTTAATGAACCGTCAGGATTAACCAGCGATGAACAACCGAGCGGCAAGTTTGAGCTTCACTGGTCGCTCTATACTGCTGGTCAGCCAACTGTACGTATAGTGCCAGGGTAACGACATTATGGCTTGCATTGTGGCGTGACCGGACTACATAGGAAGACGCGACGCGCGCGCACGCCGCGTCTTCCTTGTAGCGCGCTGCTATATGTGAGGTCGCATACCACTTCTAAACGCTAGCGAAAACCTCTGCATTACAAAGAATTTCTTTATTGGTTGTATGACCAAGTTCTGGCAGCTTTGTTCATAAATGTATTCGGCGAAATAAGCACTGCGTCCTGTATAACAAGCTTATATTCACGGTTGAGTTTCTACGCAACACATCTAGATCGCCCTTGCTCTGGTGATGCTCGGTGCTTGCAGTGTAAGAGATGCCGCAGAGGACACTTAATTCTTCAAGTGAGAGACGTTTTCGCTACGCAAAACATTTATTGAATCTAATCATGTACGAAAAAACAACGTCCCAAGAAAACTGTTCCATCAAAACTACTTCAACGTACACAGATGCTGGACGACGCTGTCTACATTCGGACCACCGATCATTAATTGTCCGTTCAGGCTCCGCTGGTATACGTCTGTACCTTGTAGCTTGCCACACGCGAAGGACTTGTGTCATGCCCCCTGAAGGCTCTCCATGCCGCTGTCCAGTCTGTGGAAGACCTCTGGCGATGTCTTTGCTCGCCCGGGTATTCGGCTGGCTGCGGGTAAGTCCGACGAGAGCCACAGGTCGCGTTCTTGTACCAGCGTGTGCCTGGTGTCGGTGAACCGCATCTGGTTGAAGCCGATCGAGAGGACCGACGTCCATTATTTCTTGGACTATCCACCAGGAAACAGCGCAAACTAAATGGGCTTATGTTTCCGTCGTAGCCCCTCCGACTGGAAGATGATGAGCCTGCAGGGATGGCACGGCGCTTGCGTTCTATAAGAGTGCGTAGTGCCGTGGTCCTTCGCTCTGATCACAAGCTGCAAGTTGTGCAGTCGAGAGCACTGGCGTTTGGAACGATGGCTCAGACGCACGAAGGCACGTGTCGAGATGACGAATACGAGCAGGATGGAGCTGCCTCTCGTGGCTCCATGGAAGAGACGACGACGGCTTACTTCCACGACTATGCGTTCCGGCATATTGTAATGTGCACTGGCGTTTTATTCGTTCGCGTTCCTCGACGTCCTCGTTCTGCAAGCCGGTGACAGTGCGTCCAGAGTTGATGAGTTCAGAGCCTCGTTTCTTGACTGAGAGCCGTGGGTCTGCTGCAGCACTCGGTGACGGTCGCCATTGCACGAAAGCATTAGCAGAGGCAAGCGTCTTAGAGGACGAGTGGACTGACACTCGCTGAGTCACGTAATTGCCAGGTTTCGGGGTAGACGATGTATTCGCTTCAGTGAACTGCGGCCGTTTCGCTGTGGGTCCCTGAGGATACCCTGGTAACGTGGCACCAGAACTCGTGTCTTTCCCAGGTGCTCGACGCAGACTAAGAGTGGTTGGACTGTTCCCGTAAAGAATGGTCGACTTCATCCTCGGAGCTAGCGGTAGGGTCTCAAAGCCAGGTACTCCACCGCATGCCAGCTTAGTTGGTTGTCCAGGGTGACACCGTCTGCACTTCCGGAAGAAAGACGGCGTCAACGGCTCGCACCAAACAATGCGGTACATGACCTTCAGCCGCCAACATCGGGAAAAGCCACAGCTTGGTGGCAATGGCTTTCGGCTTCCATATGCAGCGGGGTATCGCTTGCGGTGCGTTTCGATTCGTGCCGTGGCACACGGCGCAAGTTGCCGGTGGGAGGACGCCTGGTGCGGTTGCTTGAACCTTGAGGTGGTGGGAGGATTCCACCCGCTGAACATCCTCATCTTGAACTTCAGGCTGTTCCGGAAGGTACTACGTGACCAGTTCTGGCTGGAAGCTACAAGAGGTGATCACGGCGAAGCGAAATGGAACGTCTCGTGGGCCATTCACGTGCACCACCAGGAGTGGGCTCGAGCGGATGGCGATGATGATAGTTTGTCGTGGCAAAGAAAAGGAAGACGTGGTTCTAACTTCGCAGATTTGGAGTTTAGTGTAGCTTCATCGCAACCTTTCTTTGCGCATTTTCTTCATAAGCTGCTGTGTCGCCAGTCCTCCTCGTGGAGCCAGTTTTCGTAGGCTGCAATAACAACGACAATACTTAGAGAGGTGCTCTTGAAAACGAGGGCTGTGTCGGCACATTTTTGTGAAGAGAGTGGCATCTTTGCCGTTTATATCTAAAACGTGCGACGATGGCCCTGCCAAACACGCGTGTTCTATACGGGGGCAGACGTGTGAGTCGCGTTATAGTCGTGGCCGGGCATAATCTGGCTTCTGCTCGATAGGCTGTTGGTTCTTACGCTGCTGTCGCATTTCGAAAACTCCATTGCATGGTGCCTATACTTTGTCGCGTGGGCTCAGAGCTTCATTCCGCATCGCTATGGCTCAAACTAGGCTTTCGCTTTCACATTCTTAGAAAGATCTGAGCATTCTCCTCAATTTCATTCTACGTAATTCGAAGAGGTTCTTCATTTTCTTTGCCGATACGCAACTATCATTATCGTCATATTCAGAAGCGTTCTTTTCTCCTGGTGGTGCGCATGAGCATGACACGAAACGTTCGACCTCATCACTTCGCTGCCGTGGCTCCTTCCGACTACGTGCTAGTCATTGTATTTCACCGAGGCGTGTAATATTCCCAAGGCTGCCTTCACGTTCCGTCCGCACTAAGCCAGCTGATCCAGTGGAAAGTGGAGATGACGCTGTGACGCCCTCACAACCGCCATTGTACGGAACTCTTACTTGAACGCCACGCAAGACGCGTCCTGCAGCGGCAAGTCACATTCTGTCACTGTCGCACGTATTTCACAAAAGCCTCGCCGCAAGCGATTCGCTATGAAATATGAACACGACAGTCGACTGCTGCCGTCCAGTTCCAGACTTGTTCGATCTTATCGGCTTGAGATCCAGCGTCTCGTTTCTTGGAACCAGCCACGTCAGCGTGCGGCGTGCGTTTGGACAACAGGCGAGAACGTCTATGTGTACCACGAGTCCGGCATCTTGAAGTGGCGGACCAGAAGCCTTCCAGGGTCGGTCGCATCCTTCGTGGTTCCAGTGCTGGTTTGCAGCGCGCGTTGCGCCCGTGTGCCAGAAGGGTGCTGGATCAGACGGGCCATTCTGCGCGGCAGCCTCTCTTCACGCGTACGCTCCGTACGACGTCCTGTGGACGACCAGCCTGCCACTCTGCGCTTAGCGAAGAACCACCGGGCAGTTATGGCTCACTGTCGAAGCGAACGTCTGGTATCGACAGAACAAGACGCGAAGCGCTGCTCGCGTCGCCAACACCGGACACGACATCGCTTGGCCCAGCGAGGTTATCGAAACTTGCGGAAGACAACGCCAGATTGCTCCCAGGCTAGGCGGGCTACAGGAACGCGTGGACTCAGCGCGTCGCCAAGGGTGTTGCCGACTGCTTCGGGCCGCGACCGGAAACTCTACCGTGTCTGCAAGCCCCTCGTCCACCCTTCAACATCAGCACCCTTTCCCGCACCACGCGCGGCTTGCAGCTCCGAAGGAAACGGCGTCGCTTCGCTCTGCTGTCACGCATGCGCAGTTCCATTTCGGCGTGTGCGTCTTCAAGTGGGTGAGACTACGCAAAGACCACGGGAGGCCACTGTTTTGCTCTGCTCCTGGACACTTTTGCTGGTGGACGCAAAAGTTGGCCCTGACGAGTCTGGCCAGCTGCGATGCATCGAAACCAGGAAGGAGCTGGGGCTGGTCTGCGTCATTCGATGCCGGACAGACTCGACCTCGGCCGACAAGCATTATCGCACGGATACGGTTCGTGCGATTGTTGTTTGTTGTGAATGATTGCAAGGCAGCGCCACCCGGTCACCGGCTGGAAGAACTACAGGCGGAAGGACCACCACGCTTTATAGTTATGACCGCTGTAGTTATTAACATGACACTATAACTTACGTGTCTCGTAATAATTTTGTGATCGTTAAAATGTAATAAATGCCTTGCGTTGCTCGCGCGTGTCTTTCTTTGTGTATTGCATGCACGACCTACTGCATAGATTGCGTAGCAAAATGCGCTATATTCGCGTTCACTTTAAATTAGTGAACAATATATGCATGTTTGGTATGGTTGGCAGGCAATCCCTATGGCAGAGGGCCATGCGAATGTTAAACGTAATGTTGAACGCGGCGTCTGCGTACCAGTGGGGAGCAATGCATGACGCTCGTGTATGCCACGTTAACTCCTAGCGTTTGCTAGATGTCCGCTACAAGAATCAGACGTTGCTGATATTTGTTCAAATAATCAACCGTCCGCTTCACTAATCGTATTTGGTCGTCGATGAGTCGTCTAATTGTAATCAATCACGGCGATTCGCGATACCCCGAGCTGAACGTTGCTTCTTCATGTGGGACTCTGCACTGAAACGAACAGAGACCATGGTTATGAGGTGGAGAAATAAGAGGAGAAGAAGCAATTGATGGAAAGACAGGGAGGTTAGCTATAGAGTGGCAAGCTACACTGCACTCAAGTCCACTAGTGCATATAAAGCAAAGCGATGCGTTCAACGTCTTTCGCGCCGTGAACGGTCTCGGCCAGTGATAGAGGGCTTTTGTTCTGACTTAGGACTATCGGGAACGCTGTCTAAAGTCGTTAAAAGTTCTTTTCTGGGCGCACTAAAACGGGGACACTCACCGATTAGATGGGCAATCGTCTTCTTCTCGCAGATACAATTGTGGCATGTAGGGTTGTTGGCCATTACAATCCGGAACGTGGCATCCGTGAAGGGCAACGCTAGGCCGGAGGCGGCACAGAAGCGTCCCCCCAGCTCAAGATATTCCTGGCCGAAGATGCCCAGCTGTAGATTCGACTCCAAAGGCCGGTGTTGGAGGCCGGTGTTGTTTCGCCCTCCAATGCAGATTCAAACTGTTCGACCCTTACTGGTTCCAACTAACTCTATTCACCAGCAAAAGTGCGATGCAGAGTGACGACACAGTATAACACTTCACCGATGGACGAGTTTATTTTCTTTGTCTTTTTTTTATTCGTTTCCTCAAAGCGCACCTGTAACAACAAGAACAGGCGTAACTTCATCGCAGTATATCATACATACATATCGTTCAACAGCAGGATCGGCGTACACCAACAGACCTGAACAACAGATAAATATTTGCAGCTGCTCATGCAAAGCTTATAACCTCAAGATGCCCAGACGTAGCACGCGCCTTGCAGCTACCGGTTTCTTGTTTTGAACAGTTACACAATGTACACGCTACAGTGGGTATGTACATGGCCATTATAGAGGGTCACAACAACTTCGTTGCTACACTGCTAGCCCCTATATGTACCCGAGTGAAAGCTTGCACGGCGGTGCGTTTCTATATCCTGAAGAGCGCAATGGCGGAGCTGCCACCCCTGTGCGCATACGGATACGGGCTACCCCAGTACTGACACTGGTTAAAAGCGATACTTATGTAACGCCAGGCAGAACGTTCCCTTTAATTCAAAATTTACGGCGGTGGTATCACGTCATACATGATGGGTTCTACTCAGGGCCGTAGCCAGAAATTTTTTTCGGGGGAGGTTCAACCATACTATATATATGTTCGTGCGTGCGTTTGTATAGTGTGCGTGTATATATACGCAAGCAAAATTGAAAAATTTCGTGGGGGCGGGGGGGGGGGGAATTGAACCCCCCCCCCCTTGGCTACGCCCCTGGTTCTACTCAAATCACGTGACGCTCCCGCAGGTGACAGAGATTAGCAGCTCTGCTGTGGCGCTCTTCAAGATATGGATGGAAACGCCCTGCAGGACGAGCGGGCAAACTAAACTCGGTTTCCTCCGTATTTTTGTCGCGTTATTCTGTACTGTTTCTCAGTACCAACGTGAATGCTACACATTTCACTATCGTACGCTGTCTGCTTTCGCTACAAGCAAACCACGTAGGTATAACAGGAACAATGGCAGGAAGTCGGTGTTGTGCACTCCCGGCTGCAAGGGTATTAATGCATACGTGTGTCCGTGTTTGCCGTTTACCTTCGCCACTTCTACAAATATATGGAAGGGCCTTTAAAAAGTGTAGTCTCATCTGCGAACACTCTGCCTCGTCATGGAAATGGGACGGTCGTGTCTGCTGACTCCACATGTGTGGACATGGGAATTGCGTACGCATAATTTAATTGCTCCTGCGTATTTTGTATGCCTATCGTATTCGAAATGAAAAGAATAGCGTCGCGCACGCCGTCGTTGTCCGTACCGTATCACACCTTTGTCTTGACCGCAACGTAAGTCTTGGTTTGTTCTATGAGGAAGAGAAAGAGGTGTGTGACAAGAAAAAAAAAATTAGCGCAGTTTGCATTAAGTCGCTCATGACTGAGTCACAGCATATCTGGTGGGCAGCTCCTGGCTTGGCTCGGCTTTTACCCCCTCACCTATCTCTTTCCCAACCCTTGCTATACTGTACTATATACATGGCTATGCTTTCTCGCGCCAAGAAATCTTTTTCGCCAAGAATTTCTCTCTTTCTTTCTCTTATTTATTTCTATCTCTCTCTATCTCTCTCTCTGTACTCGTTCTCTCGCCCATCAGAGTTATTGCATCCCACGCCGGACAAATACGTGCTCAAACGAAGAAATATGGTGCATGTGTCATAACGGAAGAGGGGAGGGGGGGGGGGGGGGGAGTAGCACTTAGAAGTAGCGATGAAAGAAAAATAATTTAACTTAACCGATTATTTGAAACTTTCGAAAACGAGTGAACTAGCCTCGTTTTAGTCGCGTTGAGTTCGAAAACGTGATCTTCGAAATGTTCGAGGTGTTTTTTTTTTTAGCTTGAATGATATATATAAAAGCTTTGATTAGAAAGCAATACTTTAGTCAGCGCCCGTGGCGTCTACTATGTGTCTTTGTCCATGTGTTCCTTAGCGCTGCCCCAAACTAGTTCGATGATTAGATAGGCCCGCCACTGTGAAGCCCGTCAAAGCATTGTTCTGAATGAACCTGTTGTAGCTAGGGGCCGTGCACACCTTCTCTGCAGAGGCAGAGGTCAATGAACGAACACTTAGAGCACCTGATTTTTTCAAGCGAAGCTTGTCATGAGTTACAGATTTCGGTGGCGGCGGCGGCGTTGTACGGTAAAAACACGACGCCGGCGGGTCTACAGAAGCGCAGCCCTCGAAGGTGCATGCGCCCGTCACACGCGTATTTCTTTGCGCCGTTTTTCAATAACTGATGCTCCCTATATCGTGGACTCGTCGGCGATCAGTCCCTTTTCTGATATGACAATCTGATCTCCTGTCGAGGTCACTTGCCATGTCACGTTGCCACGTTTCATTCATGCCTGGATATGAACGCGTGACCGTCGTTGTTGCCTGTAGCAAGTGAAGTGTTCCGCGGCTAAGCACGTGTATTATGAAGCTCTGATTCCCAGCATGGAGAAAGAAAACAGTTAGGGAGGGAGCATTGCACCATTGCGTACGAAAGAAAGAAAGAAAGAAAGAAAGAGAGAAAGAAAGAAAGAAAGAATAAAGAAAGAAGAAAGAAAGAAAGAAAGAAAGAAAGAAAGAAAGAAAGAAAGAAAGAAAGAAAGAAAGAAAGAAAGAAAGAAAGAAAGAAAGAAGAAGACAGAAAGAAAGAAAGAAAGAAAGAAAACCAGTAGGTCAGGCACCTACCATTTTCCGTATGAGAGAAGGGGTCCTGAATTTTTGTTCTTCTTGATAACTCGCAGTAATTTTAACTTATACTATCTGCAGATTTGTTATCTCTACGTGCGTGGTTACATAATTCGTTAGAAATCATGCAGAGGCTGCCTCTCCGAACGGTATCGGTGGTATGGTCTCACCGCTCACGTTCAGCACAAGCCAGACCAACAATACTTGCGCAATTGGACAACGCGCCTTCTTCTATGTGTCATTACTGAAATTTACTCAAAGGATAACGGAAGCAGCGATTGCCTTTCACTATGTTATTCCGTATACAGGCTACTCCAGTTGTCATAATGTACACTTTCCATGAGACCATTCCTCTTTTGCGATGTTGTGGGTGTGCACTGTACGCACTTACGCATGTTCTTGTCTGAACATTTACTCCTAGTGTTCATTACACCGGTTGTTCTGTTTGAAATTCGAAGCCTGATTTCTCTTTCTTTATGCGAATGTACTGTTACGGCGACCAGTGCCACAATGGCAGGCAGTGGTACATAGCAATATATTCGCATTACGTTTGATTAGAAAATTCTGTAGCTTAAACCCCTCTCAGCGGGAGATAAAAAGGAAAGAAACCGGTCAGGTTATTAGCGCGCCACTTAAGAAAGTTAAAGGACAAGGATTGAACAGACACATGAATTGTTTGTTACCAACTAGCCGAAAGGAAAATGGTTTCCGTGAGTAAGTCCTTCGCAAGCCAATCTCTCTCTCTCTGTCTCTCTCCCTTATCCCCCTCTCCGTCTTTCAAGCTTTCGCTAAGCCAGAACCAGTTGCAGTCGCTGAGTGTGACTCAATGCTCGAGTTTGCAAACTCACGTGAAGCAACCGATCGCGCCCCCCACGAAGAGATCGCGGCAAACTACATGTTTCCGACCGCCTTCCAGAAATTCCGCGCCGCTAGTTTCATTCACAACTGAAACCGCGTCGACCAGTGGCGCATGTTATTCTGTACATCACGGTAAAAAGTAACGCGACAAGACAAAGAACAGAGTGAGTGAGTGAGTGAGTGAGTGAGTGAGTGAGTGAGTGAGTGAGTGAGTGAGTGAGTGAGTGAGTGAGTGAGTGAGTGAGTGAGTGAGTGAGTGAGTGAGTGAGTGAGTGAGTGAGTGAGTGAGTGAGTGAGTGAGTGAGTGAGTGAGTGAGTGAGTGAGTGAGTGAGTGAGTGAGTGAGTGAGTGAGTGAGTGAGTGAGTGAGTGAGTGAGTGAGTGAGTGAGTGAGTGAGTGAGTGAGTGAGTGAGTGAGTGAGTGAGTGAGTGAGTGAGTGAGAAAGAATCCACAGAACGAGGGCTGCCTCGTTGTTTCCTGCCTCTGTGCTCCGTTTTGTTGCGCTGTCCTTTACCTGCCGAACCATAGCAGCTAGCCCAGCTTTCCACACTATCCTGTACGCACCGTCGAATTCCGCAATACTGCTGAATCCTGTAATGGCGGCACTTTGAACCAATCGGAGAGGCCTTAGCATCCCTCTAGGCCAATCAGAGTTGACAAGATGGTGAATTGGAACATTATGGCCAGAATTTGACAATGCATCCAGAAGAGTAAACCCAAGTCTCGGGACATACTGATCGCTGCAACAGAGACGTCATGCAGGAGAGGGAGTGATGAAAGAAAGGATAGGCAGGGCGGTTAACTATAGAACTAATATCCTGTGTTGCTGAAAGGGCAGGCAAAAAAATACAACACAGCATTCCACACGTCGTTTCAATATGGCCGCCCCTATTAGCGGCGAAGCGGAAAGATCCCTGGTTAGTAAGGTTGCGTCTGTAAACTAATAGGGCTAAGTCGTGGAACCTATAAAATTTGCTTGCCTTCTGTGCGGTGCGTTCTTGTGTTATTGCCACTTTTTTCGTTTTTTTTTTTTCACGAGCGCTAAATATATCCGCCTGCACGCTCAAGAGTTTCCGCGCCCCAGTTCTAGTGAGCAGGCAGCTAGGGTAAATATTAGGGTTGGCAGAAAGCCGTTCCCGGCCATCGCTTATTTCTTTCTTTGTTTTCCTTTGTAACTTTCTCAAGGCCTTCATAGGCGCAGCATTCTTTCTAAACGGTTGCAGGAATCATTCACGAAATACTGACTTATGTGCGTTTCTGCATAATTTTTCACATTGAAAACTTCATTTATTTTAGTCCTTGCGGTCGTTCACATGTTCCAAAACGAATAACTAAACAACTAAGACACTATATGACGTAGATCGCTCAACTTTGGCTTAATTAGTTAAGAACAGGCCACGCAACTAGCCTCAGTCGTTCGAAGTTTGTTTCAAGACCCCGATAACAAAACAGGGGAGAAAGAACATAGGATGAGGCTAAACTTCGCCGCTTGTAAACATAAAAAATCGACATTTTCTAATCATTCATGTGATGGTTGCTTCGTGCAAACTTGCTTTAACTACAGGCATCGAATGTAACGGCCAGTGGGTGCCTTCGGCGTATAATATGTTGTAATTCGATGCGCTTCGTTTGAAAGTCTTACACAGCTACGCGGATGATAACCGAGCCGGGTCGTCGGTAATCGGTGGCAATGTGGAAGAAACGGCCACGTAAATTACGTGGACGGACGATGCAGGAATATCACGTACATTGATGGACGAACGACATTTGACGTGACAGGAATACACATGGCAGCAACGAATAGGACGTCTCTTAGTCACATCAATCTTACGAGCTGCTTCAGTTCCCAGATTTAGTGAACCAGCGGTTTAAAAACTCAATTAGCGTAGCGTACGATTCATTGTTGATGTAAAGATGATCTTCAGAACGACCTACCTCTTAATGACGATACTTGCAACGAATGAAGGACGAATCTTGGTTACTGAACTTGTAGTCTGTTAGGCGACGTAAGATACAGTAGGCCACAGCGAAATGACTTCCTTCTCACCTGTCCTTAACTTAACCAATCATCAACGAAACCTTAATGTGTTCAACGTTATGCTGTCTCCGATATGCGAGCAAGAGTTTTCTTCTGCGGGCAGTCTAGTTCATTGTATACTGGTAGATGCAAAAAAACTTCCACAATAAACGGATGGAGCGTATGTACAAACCACGTATGCAGGGAAAGAAGCTATATATATATATATATTGTCAATATGACCAAAGGATTCGCTTCGCTATACTTTTCTCATCATCCACCGTTCACGGCCAGCCGATCTCGATGATAACGCCGGTGAGCGCCGCTCGGTCCACTGACAATAAGCTAAAAGGGATCATCGGAATGAAAGCGCTGCATTATCGCGGTCTACTTGCAAGATATCACTTTGTTCTCTACAGTTTCTCCTATGGGGTATACAGCGTTCCTATATATAAGTTGTACATATATGACGGCCTAGATTGTGTACACTTGCGTACTTTACGCCACGGAGGATGGAAATTACTCAGAGGGTAGTGTGTGACGTCAGACAACTGCACTGGGCAGCCACCTATAAGAAGTCATCGTGAGCTCCACTGGCTTAAACTCACTTACATTTGCCGACATTGCGCTCCAAAACGTCATAAAAACAACGCCTTACGTTTGAATCGTTCATTAAAAAAAGAAAATCAGCCAATTGGGATGTCAGGCATATCATTAGCGAACGTTGCTGGCCAATGAGAAACGATGATAACGAACGAAAGCCTGTGAATTGGGACCCAGTTTCGGAGAGACTCCAACATTAATTGAAGTAACTACACCTCCTCGACGACGTCACGGAAATTAACGGATACAATTGGCTGGTGCATAGATCCGTAATCGAGGAGCGTACGAATACTGAAGGAATTGAAAGGTCGCATAAATTTTTGTGTACTTATATATATGCGCAATCCACGGGACACACCTCAACGTAAGGAGGGCAGGGCTTCTAAAACATGGCGTCAGTGACGTAATTGCCTTCTGGCGTTTGCAATCGGCGACACGTAGCCTTCGAGATTGGTGAAAGCCGTCGCTAGGTGCGCGGATTCGGACACTATACCTATCGTAGGTGCTCCGAGATGCACACTCAATAAATTATCGCTACTCTTTTCTTTATTAACGGGATGTTGTTCTGGCCGCAAGGTGCGACAGGATTTTTTACCAGGCACGCGGGCTCTTTCACAAGGAACGTTCGTCCCTAAAAAAGCTCAGTGTCGATCCCGGAGACACCTGTGCTCCTTTGGATGACCGATGGATAAAGGTAACCGGTGGCAGCGTGGTTTCGAACCCGCGTCCCCCCCCAGCCTAGGCAACCACAAAACCACGAGGCCACGACTGGTTCGGGTATATTATGCGCCAGCTTTGTCTGTCGTGGTAAGAGACGTGGTATAATTTAGCAGCGCCCGCGACGTCATACTGCCCCTTAGTGCCATGCCTTCTATACGCCAGGTGGACGTAGAAACTACCGCTTGCCAATCATGCCGTAAGGCCTCCTCTCCCTTTCTTTATTTTCAATGGCGTGTTGCTTGTTTTTTCGCGTTAAAAACCAAAGCATCAATGGTAGAACCATAAGTAATAAGGAGAACACGAGGAGCTGAGATTTTTTTCGTTAGTATTTAGCGTAATAAGCCAATACGTAAAGGAGCCTGTGCGAAAGAGTAGAAGAAATTGACGGATTTTTAAAAATAAGTGATACGTAAGGTAAATTACGAATTGGACGCGCCTTGCGTGAATATCTCGTTTACGCCTCACGTGTAAGTGCTGGGTTCGTATCCCAACGCACCTGCGATTATCTTTCACTTTTGATTTTTGCTTTCTTGAGAATACGAATGTTGTAGGATACATTGGCCCTAATTAAATATTAATTATGCATTTATGTTTTAAAGGAAGGACAGTTAGTCCCCCCTTGCTTCACATGGGCTCATCGCCTGCTGACTTGGATGATATTGAAAGCTGTCACGTGACACTCCTTGCTAGCTAACCTTCCCTTCTTCCGTGGCCTCATTTGAATGACATTAAATGAATAGAGGTAAAAAGACAAAAAAAAAGGAGAAATGGCACACACAATGTCGACGTCAGCCGTGTCAATTGTTCCTCGCGTGTGTCGTCCCCCTTGTGACGTCACACGCTCGAATGAGACGCGGACGGCGGTGTCTGCGTGGCTGAACTTCTGGTTTCAGAAGAAGCTGGATCTGAAACAGACAATACGGTGACGGGGAATTTTTTTTTTTTTTTTTGCCTGGCGAAAAATATACTGCAAAAGTGTATTGGTATGTATCCATGGTAGTAAGCAGCGCGAAATACAAGACGACGCACACAGGAGGGAATGACAAGAACAAGCGCTGACTTTCTACTAAGCTGTTTAATCAGAAGTAGAACATATATACATGCAGAACCCGGCCATACGGTCCTCGCGCAAAGAAAATTTTCAGACCCCTTTTCGCTCAAAAACCAAAGCAACCCCTTGGCACCTACTTAATGTTACCCCAATATCCACGTACTGTCACCGAGGCCTGACTGACACATGGGTCATTCCATGCCAAATCACCCAGCGTTTTCCCGACCATCACAAATATGGCTGAAAAATTCCACGTTTTTCTTGAAGTTCAAAACTCGTTCTGCTCGTTTATTTCTGTGCCAAAAATTTTACCGCCTGTTTGTGAGAGTCTGTAGTTTTGCGCCGACTGAGCTAAAGGGCATCAAACAACCAATTTTTTTCAAAGGGCGTTTATAGGTTGCACTACAATAAAATAGTATTTCGGCAAGCTAATGAAGTGATGTAACTGTAAAAATAACGACTTATTATGTATATCGATTCTTCGAGGGCTTTTCGCACGAGCAAAATTGAATAAAGTTGCAAAGTTTGATATTTTTCCCAGGAACAAGGCAAAATCAAAGGGTAGAAATTAAGTATATACTGGAAGCCTGTTCGACATACTACAAAGAAATAATTTAGTCGCTGAATGTGTAGCAAATCGTCTGAAAAAAACTGCGAATTTCACTTTTTTGAGAAAGCTCTGTATTCTTCGTCAAAAACTTGCCTTGGTGGTCGGACTAAAAATGCACGATACTTCATTTGAAAGCTCTATGTATTAGCTGAACATAGACAAAGTTACAAAGGGTATTATTTTTTTAACTTGATAAATATTTTTTGAAATTTCGTATCTCCACCAGCTTTTCGCCGACGTAACTCAAGCGGCATGAAGCACTCGCAAGGCAATCTTCAGCCCATGCCACTGACCTCGGATGCAGACGTCAAGCATGGTGCTGTCTATAAAGCAACCCCATTTCCTTTTCCATTACTTTATAGGACAGCACCATGCTTCACGTCTGCATCCGAGGTCAGTGGGCATGGGCTGAAGATTGCCTTTGCGAGTGCTTCATGCCGCTTGAGTTACGTCGGCGAAAAGCTGGTGGAGATACGAAATTTCAAAAAAATATTATCAAGTTAAAAAAATAATACCCTTTTGTAACTTTGTCTATGTTCAGCTAATACATAGAGCTTTCAAATGAAGTATCGTGCATATTTTTAGTCCGACCACCAAGGCAAGTTTTTTGACGAAGAATACAGAGCTTTTCTCAAAAAAAGTGAAATTCGCATTTTTTTTTCAGACGATTTGCTACACATTCAGCAACTAAATTATTTGTCTTTTGTAGTATGTCCGAACCGGCAGTCCAGTATATAATTAATTTCTACCCTGATTTTGCCTTGTTCCTGAGATAAAATATCAAACTTTGCAACTTTATTCAATTTGCTCGTGCGAAAAGCCCCTCGAAGAATCCGATATACCATAAATAAGGTCGTTATTTTACAGTTACATCACTTTCATTAGCTTGCCGGAAATACTATTTTATTGAGTGCACCCTATAAACGCCCTTTGAAAAAAATTGTTGTTTGATGCCCTTTAGCTCAGTCGGCGCACAACTACAGGACTCTCAGAAAACAGGGCCGGGAAAATTTTTGGCACAGGAAATATAACGGAGCAGAACGAGTTTTGAACTTCAAACAAAGCGTGGAAATTTTTCAGCATATTTGTGATGGTCGGAAAAACGCTGGGTGATTTGGCATGGACTGACCCACATGCTTGCGACAGTTTCGAGATGCGCGCGACCTCAACAAGTTCACGCGCTTTTTTGCTTCTGTTTTTGCACAAACTGGACGTAGAACCAAAAAGCAGGAGTGCACCCACACTGGTGGCAATGCAATGATATAAACGTGAACTTGCCGGGCCTTTCAAGGAATTGCGATGCACCGTTAATGGTTTTTCGCGCTGCTTATTACCATGAGAAATGCACATTTAGGCAACTTAAGCGTTCAGTTATTGCCCACACTGCAATAATCAGAACTTCGAGTTTTAGTCGTTCGAATCAAAATACTGTCTTCACTACATGCATAATCACTCTGAGAGGCGGCCTTGGTAAAAACAGGCTTTTGAGCGTTTTAGAGTGATTGCGTCGTTGACAGTTGTTTCTAAGCTTTGAAGTATACCCATGTCACAGGACGATCGAGTTCATCAATTTATCTACCAGGATACTAAATAAAAATTTATTAATTTTATCTTCAGGCAGCGTAGAAATAATTAGTGCGTGGACACATCGAATGAGACCAGCCAAATGATCCTGCTATTGAAGGAATGAAGGAAAGAAGATTACTTTTAGGGGCTCGTTTTTCTTTGTTAGACACAATATTAATGAGAACTAACACACAATAATGCCAAGGAGAAATACGAGCAACATTGGTTCCCCTATTAGAATCTTCACACATATAGACTTGTATTCGCTAGATAGCGCTTTTGGGCAAATTAAAGGCATAAACTGAGAGACCCTATGATGTTAAGAATTAAAACAAGGACCTCTGCTTTTTAAAAGATATTCATGCTTTATGGCGTACAACAATGCAACTCTGACGTGCCTTGAGGCTCAGCGTTCGGACCGACTTTAATTCTGAAATATCTAAAAGATCCACCCCAATTTTTTTCCGCAAACCTCCAACGTACTACTGTATATGCAGTGGACACAGCTCTCGTATTCGGCGTGGTACTTACATATCATATGAGTTACATTGGTAGTCGCAAACTGAACAAACGCTAAATTTTTAGGAAAACTTCGACCTTCTAAGCAGTTCAATTGCTGAACCTAGTGCAAACATCAGTGACGGCTGCGTATCAATATAGTCTGACCGAATTCGTTCGCGCTGAACTCGTTGGTAAGATGGTTAAGCTTACTAAGCGGTTATTTTTGCGTTAGATATGCGGGAAACAAACCGTTTACTTGGACATTGCTCGGCGCGTCCGAGCATGCGGCGTAACCCAATTCGTTCGCATTAGGCGAGTTCACGCACTACCTTCTGGTAGTCGGTCTCATATGGATATAAATGCTCTGCATGTCGCGTGAAGTCTGTGGGGGTAGGGACGGGGGGCAGTGCAAACTATAGTTTCGGTTTCTGAAAACTCTCAAAAAGCAGTAATGAGGAAAATTGAGAGATCAATTCTATTGCGTGCATAGCTCACTCGTGTTCTCTCATCTATCGACGGAAGCGGTGGACTTCTCTTCAGGGACGTCCGCTGAAGATGAGGACGACGCAAACGACATGCCCGCACCGTCGTCCGCTTCTTCTTCGACCCAAGACGATGTCGCGTTGTCCGTCGCGTTGTCGGCGAGCTCGCCGAGCGAGATCTCTGAAGGCGACGCCGCGTCCTCGGCCGCGACGTCTTCGTAGCCCGCCGTAGCGTCAATAACGGCAGGCTCGTCGTTGTTAGTTGCCGCCGTCGCCGTGCTGGTAGCCGCCACCTGAACTCTGGCCGCCGCCTTCTGCGAAGCAGACGGCACTTGCGAACAGTCCGTCTCGTTCGTAGCAGACGACGCCTGTGCGAACGCTGTGTTGCGACTCGCCTCGCGGTCCTGTTGGAGTGGCTCAGACCGCATGTTGGGATCCCAGAGGAAGACGTAGTACAACGACAGCACGATCGCCGCGAGCGAGACAGAGAGAACGTACGCCATGACCGTCATAAGTCGCACGATCTTCTTGTGCCGCTTGGTCTCGTATATCTTGGCCTTGGCGGTGTCGAACGGCATTCCGGTCTGCACGGTATCCACTCCCGCCACACCGACGCCAGTCCTTGTTGTTGTTGTTGTTCTTGGTGTTCCCGCCACCGGCTAGCGTTGTGGCTGCCTGACCGGCCGGCACTGCAGCGGGCTGCGTCGATGCGCCGCACTCGTTGGCCATCTTCATGGCACGACGAGCGGCGCGAAGCGTTGCCGGAGACGACGGAGAGAACAGGGCGGCGAGGCCGGTACCGTGTAGCAGACGACAAGGAAGGAAACAGACGAGTGGCAGACGGAAAGCAGACGAGCAGCAGACGATACCGCTTTTCCGATCACCCTCCGGTACGTTTTTACGAGTCCGTTGTACGTCTTTAAGCGGTTTGCATGGCTACCGGTGCGCAATACGAATGAATATACAGGACAGCCGTTACGAGAGGGGGGAGAGCAAAAGATGGAGCGATCTAGGATGCGGAGGAATGCGACGAACATCGGAGAAATTTCCCCACGGGTCGATAGGAGCACCGAGAGAAGCGTGAAGGAGGCGGGATGATGAGAGGAGTGCTCGAGATCGGTGGCGGCCTCTGGTGGCTGGGGAACGCGGCAGTCTTCGTGAAGCTCGCGGCGTTGCCATCTCGGAGGCAACGTTTCCCGAGATTGCAGAGACGGCCGCGTTTACTCTTATTTTTTATGCGTCATATTCGTCATTGCGATATGACGGGTAGAATTCAATACGTCGTCTCTGACCTACTTCACTCGCACCTAGGGCGCGGTGGCTTCCCGCTGTTATTGTAATATCTTGGGATAGACATGTATACTTACCCGTATTAGCCGGTCGACAGACGCCAGATATTTTGCGACACGTAACCTTATTCCGCGAAATATATTAGTTTTTAGAATTTCCGAGCATAATCTTTGCCAATGTTCATGTTCGGCATCGGTGGCGTGACATAATAACAGTAAAGCGCTTGAAGGACAGGGACGCAGGAAGAACAGAACACGAGCGCTGATTTGACAATGAATATATAGGTTACATAGACGACACTAATTCGCTACAGTACCAGGCCATCTTTACAATAAAATTTACTTTCAAACCATTCACACTTCTCGTCGTATCCAAAGTTTCACGATCATGTTATGCAACATATTCATGGCAAATCTAACGCACCCAGCTTGGCTACATAGTCTCTACGGCTAATAACAAAGAGCACGTGTGCTTGCTTCCCTGTCGCTAAGCTGTGTACACAGTGTCTCAGAACGTTACGACTGGTGGTGGTGGTGGTGAAAACATTTATTAACAGAATTTCTGCGGAGAAGCTCCGGGTATTCGGAGGTTCTTGGCTTGCGGTGGGGGGGGGGCGCTCAGTCCAGGGCTCCGCTTGCAGCAGCCGCTCTACGGGCCCGGTCAATCAGACTCAGCTGATCTTCCAGGTTTAAATAAAGAAGAATCGGTCAGCTGGAGGCAAATTCAAACCGTTACGACTGAGACATCTTACAATACACGCCTTTGGCGCCGCATGTCTTCCTGTAAAGCTAGCTTTCCTGCGTAAGAGGCAATTGAAAGGAGAAGCTCACTTTCAGGAGTTCCTTCGTTTTGATGGCAAACAGTGCTGAAACGAATTACGATAAGGTGGGGTTTACACTCTGCACTACCTACACCAGTGGCGTAGCCAGGTATGAAGGGGGAGGGGTGTTCAATTCCCTCACCCCTTCCCCAATTTTTTTTCAATTTTGCAAGTGTATATACACACGCACACATAGAAACGCACGCACGAGCGTACATAAATGCTCCCCCTCCCTCCCCCCAAAAAAGATTTCTGGCTACCCTACTGACCTGCACCTCAGCGGTGGTGCGGACATGCCCGGAGCGCTAGGAATACGATATTCCTGAGACCACAGAACACGTATTGTGCGTCTGCCCACGATATGTTGTGCAAAGACAATCGTTTTACAGATTATCTGTCGAAGCTGATCCATCAACCATTGCCTGAAAATGTTCTATTGGAAATTGTTCTGTTGCTTATGGGGGCTGGATTCTCGCCACAAGAGTGATATTTTCAAGGCTAGATCTCGTCAATTTTTTGCACGAGAGCGGTCTGGTTTATGAAACTTTGGAAAATCTTCAGCTGCTCAGGTTTATTCGCCACCATTTTCATACTCATAATAAAAAAACCTTTTCTCTATAAATATTTACACGCCCGCCATGGTGGTCTAGTGGTTATGGTACTCTAGTGCTGACCCGAAGGTGGCGGGATCGAATCCCGGCCACGGCGGCCGCACTTTCGATGGAGGCGAGAATGCTTGAAGCTTGTGTACTCTAGCGTTATGGGTGAGTTCTGGGGCGCGTATCAAGATTAGGCGTTGTTGGTCAAGTTATGACTTCGAGGTAGTGACTTGGGAAAACTGATTTATTAACATTGAGAAAACTTCAATCGGCCCAGCCGTTCGGGAGCCCGCATTCTCGGGCCTCTGCTCCCCTTCGTCTTCTGTCTCGTCCCCCGCTTTTCTCCACCTCTCACTCTGCCCGTTCCGGTCGATTCCCCAAAGGAAGGGGTGGCCAGCGGTCAGAGTAGCTCCTGTCAGCCAGCTCGAGACCGGCTCTCCCCTCGCGTCGAAGAGCACCAGCATGCGTTTTGGAAAGTTGACCAGTCCAGTGACCTTCCGCGAAGTTTCTCACGGACGCCAGGGTCAGCTCCCAGAACAACCGCGTTCAATAGAACTGCGAGTCACATTAAGGCCCGAACACACGTACGCGTTGCAGCGCGGTCACACGTGACCTTTTGACGCGGCGCCGCGCCCTCTACCTATGGGAGAGAGGGCGCGCGGCTTCGCGAAGCTGCGCGCCCTCCTTCTCCTAGGGAGAGGGCGCGGCGCCGCGTCAAAAAGTCACGTGTTGACGCGCTGCAACGCGTACATGTGTTCAGGCCTTTAGACACCCTCCACCTGGAGAGGGCGCGGCGCCGCGTCAAAAAGTCACGCGTTGACGCGCTGCAACGCGTACGTGTGTTCAGGCCTTTAGACACCCTCCACCTGGGCACCCGCCACTGGGGCGCCCGCCATTGAGGCGTGAGCGCGTCCATCACGACAGAGTCCGTGGGAGCGGAACGCAACAGTACCTAGCAACGTTGCAAGCCGGGCTTGTTGGTACGGCATTCCTGAATAACTATGGTAACACAAGGTAACGGGGCGCAAGAATCGTGCCTGGATGGCCGAGTGGTTAGGACGCTCGCCATCGGATCCAGGGTACGCGGGTTCGAATCCCGCCTTGTGAAGAATTTCTTTTTAAGTAGCGCTGTGTGTGTGTCGCCGTGTTCTTCTTGTGGTACCGTTACCTTGTGCTACCATAGTTCAAGTGTACTTAAGTTTAGGTTCATGTTAAAGAACCGCAGGTGGTCTCAATTCGTGGTAAAATTGAGCCATTGTATTATACCACGCATTGTCATTCTATGATAAGATAGATGGCAAATAAACTGAAGCCGAAAGCTGCAGCATGTGACGTCACAAAGGTTCTTTCATCCAGTGCAGACAAAAAGAAAAAAAGGGGGGGATGTAGGGAAAAAAATATATCGACGACTCAACATTCACGTCGATTGATCAGATCTCAGAAGGTAGTGTTAAAGAGGGGTATCCCAATGACAGGACATGTGCAATTTAACAATTTCTTGCTGTAAAATAACGTCTACACCTTCAACCTTGTTTAGAGAAGAAAAATACTTGACAACTGGTTAAGAGAAGCGCTTGAAATAGTTGCACCGAGGTTAAGGACGCGGTAACGGTCGATGTCATGACGCACTGGCCAACTGCACTCAGGCCTAGACGGTTGAAAGACCCATTCTCCCCCTCTCCTCCTCCCAATCCCCACATTTCCAAAGGCTATACAGGCTCACCTTTTTTGAGAAAAATGCGCCCTGAACTAGTTTCGGCGAATCTTCAAAAATCGACAAAAACCGACAAAGAATCCGCCTTTTTGTGTGCTACTTGATCATTTTCTACTTTCTGCTGCACGTTGTAGATTTTATTTCTCTGTGCACTTTTTAGTCACTGTTTGTGAATCTTTGTAACATGTTGCACATGCGCTCTTGAGTTAGCCTGGGTGCGTGCATATGTCTTTACTTTTCACCAATAAACACAGTTGAGAGTGATTGTCTTCTTCCCTTGCATCTCTATTTTTGTTACTCAATGTAGCTGTACCTACGCAAGTCACTGCACATTCCCAAGCAAAGGTCCTATTAAGAGAACGCAGTGGGCTCCAGCAGGGAGAAGAAACCCTATCTGCTGAGGGATGGTCGAGCAGGGGACATTATCATTGGTAGAGCAAGGCCTGGATGAAATACAGTGACCTGTGGGATCGTCCATTGCGTGCGCCAGATGCAGGGCTGCAAGGAAAAGCCAGCCAGCTGTTAATCACAGCATTGCATGATGCACCTGTGTTGCAGATACACAACGTACTCGAGGTGACTAGAGTGCACATAACTAGGGATGTGTGTATAGTAAATCATAGGTTCGAAGCAAATAATTTCGAATCGAATAGATATCGCACATTATAGACAAAAATGAGCACATCTATCATGACCGAACTAACGTACCTGCACAGACAGACAGACAGACAGACAGACAGACAGACAGACAGACAGACAGACAGACAGACAGACAGACAGACAGACAGACAGACAGACAGACAGGCAGGCAGGCAGACAGACAGACAGACAGACAGACAGACAGACAGACAGACAGACAGACAGACAGACAGACAGACAGACAACGAACTTTATTGGATCCTGAGGAGCTATTGACAGGACCCCCTAACGGTAGGCCGTTGTAACCGCTAGCCGCGCCCACGTGGACAGAACGCCGTGACGCTCCGCCCTTTCCTGGGCCCTCTGATAGCCTGGGTTTTCTTTCGGAGTGCCGTGCTTCTGATGGCCTCCTCCCATTCGGCTTCGCTGGAGAGAAGGTTTTTAGGTGACGCGGGACATCGTCAGAGCATGGGAGCCATGGAACAAAAGGTTTCACTGCAGTCGGGGCAACCAGGGTAAACGTCCGAGGATGACCCGCGACGGGAAAGACCCCGTCTGCAACATTCTCAGAGTAGCTGACTGAGCTCTGCTGAGCTTCGGGTGAGGAAGAGGATAGACTCTCCTGCCAAGTTGGTAATGCTTAGTGACTTCATTAAATGTGAAAAGTGGATCGTTCTGCTGAGTCCCTTCCTGCCCCTCCGGAGCCTCCAGACCGTCGCGGCGCGTGAGTTCTCGCGCACGATCGTGGATCAGCTCGTTGAGGTTTGGGAAGCCCTCGAGAACGTTCTTCCCCATGTGTTCGGGGAACCAAGTGATAAAATGAGAGACGGGACAAGCCCTCTTCTCTAGAATGGAGGCCGCATCTCGAGCGAGCTTGCCCGATTTGAAAGCTCTGATTGTCGCCCTCGAGTCGGTGTAAATGTAGGAACGCTCTGGGTCAGACAAGGCCAGCGCTACCGCGATTTGCTCCGCTATACCCGGGGTGGCCGCCCTTACCGAGGCGGAGGAGCGAAGCTCCCCCCCGCCCGTCTATAACCGACAACGCGAACATTCTCCTGTTCCCGTACTGCGCTGCATCGACAAAGACGGCGGAGTCCATGTCATCTTTAACCAGGGTTGCCACTGACTTTCGATTAAATGTCGCCAAACGACGAGCAAAAAGTCGCCAAAAGTCGCCATTTTTTTTACAAATTTCGCCAAAAAAGTCGCCATTCTAGATATGTGCGGCATACCTAGTAATAAAAGTTTCCACTCACGTGTGGCCCCGTAGAATACAGTACCATCCAAGACCATGAAATTATATTGACGTTTCTCAATGCCAGTCGTATCGCCCGCTTCACCGTGGGAGTGCATGGTGCTCCTTCTCCGACTAGCCACAAAATGTGCGTGGTGGCGCAAGGGTGAATGAATGAAATGTTCATGATACCCTTCCATCCCTGTCCGCCTGTTTTGAAGGTAAGAGTGTGGTAAACCTTCGGCGAAAACCGTGAAAGCGTTCTTTGCAGACAGCGTACCCTTATATGAATTAAGAGGATTAAAAGGTTTACTGATGAACACTGCAGAATTCTTACAGGAACCGATCATTAGTGAGTGTTAGACCTTTTCAGTGTGAACCAATATGATATGGGATGCCACCGACCCTTTCTTATAGTCACTTATATCTACACGCGTCAATCCGATGCGTTATTAATGAACAGGTAGATAATGTAAAATGTTATATAGCAATTGTTTTCATTGCACACGCTCACCGAGAACAGTGGAAAACGCCTAAGTAAATATTTTTTATTGCAAAAATAACCGCGTTTCCCCCTCCCATCCCTATTCCAAAACAATCTTTACGGGCTGAATTGGGGGTACTGAAATAGTGAATAAATCGCCAAGCTATTCAGAACAGTTGGAGCTTTGGCGGAACAAATGGTCGGAAGACGCGGCCAACCCGTCGTCTAGCCCCTTCAGAAACGAAACTTTAGAGAAGCTTAAATCCCCTAAAGCCATAAACTTATAGTCAAACAATGCCGCCTCGAGGTATGCAAGGCAGTCCGCTGACTAACATGTTGCCAGAATGTCGCTAGGGGACGCTGCAGTACCTCCTGCATCTAGATGAATTGAGGAGACACACACGAGTTACAGGACGGACATAGTGAATGACCCGTAATGTGCACATTCTACTCGTGGGTCTAAGACCAAGAAAAATACGGAGAATGTTGCCGCTCATTCGTTGGGAAGACACTCAGCTTAGGATGTATAACTCAGTGGAGACCTAAACCGAAAATCGCCAAAAATTCGCCATGTCGCCATTCATTATTTTAGGTCGCCACGGGCCTCTCAAATTCGCCAATTTGGCGAAAAGTAGCCACCATTGGCAACCCTGTCTTTAACTCTCCTCAAGATGGCTCGTGAAAGGGCTTTACGTCTACCCTCGTTATACTGCGGATGTACGTTTCGCGGGAAGGGCCCCACCATGTAGGTCGCCCTCGTTTCCCGACTCAGTGTTGTCCGCCGTTCCTCCATGATCCTAGAAGCCATGCCAACCTCGTCAAGGATTCTCCTGCGAGCCTTTGTCGACGATAGCCTAACCACCTGGGCAGTGACCTGCGCCTCTATTATCTCGTCAATGTTATTGTACCTCCCGAGTTGATCTAGCCTGTCGAAGCTCGTGAAAATCGGCAAGCCTAGTACTTTCTTGATGCTCTTGCGCATGAGCGTATTTAACTTCCTTTTCTCTGTTTCGGTCCATATTAGAGCTGACGCCACATAGTTAATATGGCTCATGAAAAACGCGTAGTACATCCTAAGGAGGTTGTCCTCACTTAACCCCTTCTTTCGGTTGGACGCCCTAGCGATTAACCTCAGCATATTCTCTGTCTTGGCTGTAACGTGGGTAACTGTTGTGGCATTACAGTCCCTCGCGTCTATGAGCAGGCCAAGAACTTTTACTGAGTCGACTCTAGGAATTTTCTGTCCACTCGTATATAATGCCACGGGGAGCTGGTTTAACAGTGTTAGACCTCTAACTCCTTGCCTTGCCGTTCTGTAAAGCAACAGCTCCGACTTACTCGGAGACAGCTCGAGACCCGTGTCCGCGAAGTAGGTCTCCGTCTCGTCCAAGGCCGCTTGTAGAGCTTGCTCGATTTCCGCTAGGGAACCCCCTGGGCACCAAACCGTAATGTCATCCGCGTAAGGTGCGTGACCTATGCACCGGAGGCCACCCAGCCTTTCTGAAAAACGCTTCATAACTATATTGAAGAGCAGCGGTGAGATAACTGAACCCTGGGGGGGTACCCCGAGGTCCCAATTTGTATTCGCTCGACCGAATCTCCTCCACTTGAATAGTAGCAGTTCTGTTCATGAGAAACGACCTGTCAAAAGCCTGGAATTTGACTCTCAGGCCCATGCCCGCCGTGGCCTGCAGTATGTATCGATGGAACACTGTGTCAAATGCCTTAGTGAGATCCAGGGCTAGAATCCCTCTCACGTCCCGAGCGCCGCTATCAAAGATTTGCTTCTTCAGCAATAACATAACATCCTGCGTAGATAGCCCGTGCCGGAAACCCACCATATTATGTGGGAAGAGGCCCCTACGCTCTATATACCCGGAAACCCTATTCAAAATCGCGTGTTCTGCTACCTTACCTATGCACGACGTTAGCGATATCGGTCTCATGTTGTCCAAATCATGGGGTTTTCCAGGTTTTGTAATCAGTATCACCGAGGCCGCTTTCCATTCGTCGGGCACCTCTCCTTCCTCCCATACTCTGTTGAACTCCTCAGTTAGAAGTTCCACTGCCTTATCGTCCAAGTTCCGTAATAGTCTGTTAGAAACCTTATCCGGCCCCGGACCCGATCAGCTGTTTAAATTGTACAGCACCACCCTTATCTCCGATTGGGTGAAGGGCGCGTCCAGCTCCTCCACCGTCGCGAACTCTATCTGTGGATAATCCTCGTCCTGCGTCGGCCCTATGGGGAGGTATTTATCCGCGACCGCATTCAAAAAAGATTGTTCAGTACCTCCCTCCTGCTTGTGCCGGTGGGTGACTTTACTGATTGTTTGCCTTTGATTCCCCTTAGTCTGCGCGTCACCCAGGAGGTGCTTCAAGAGGTTCCCTCCAGTGCGCATGGACCCGTCTACTGCCGCGCATACCTCGTCCCATTGTATCCTATTGAGCCCCACGCAATATCTCTCTATCTATCTATTAGGCTCCGCAACCTTTTTTCTTAGCCTGTGGTTTAGCCGTTGTGTTTTCCACCTCGTCAGAAGTGAGGATTTGGCCTCCAACAGGTGTGCTAGGTGCGGGTCCATCCTTGGGACTTCCGCTTCCGTTTGTACTACCTTAGTAGCCCTCTCTACATCCTCCTTGAGCGAGACGATAATCTCGCTGAACGAGGAATATGTGCTCGTGCGCTCCTTCCTAATTGTCCTAAACTGGTCCCAGTCCGTGACTCGAAATACCCTTGTCGGTTTGGCGTCGACCTTTAAAGTTACAGCTGCTATGAAGCGGTCACTGCCGAGGTTCTCCTGTTGATTGGCCCACGTGAGGTTACCTACGTTCCTTACACATGCTAAGTCAGGCGTTATGTCTCGTGCAACCGACGTGCCCAGCCTAGTGGAGAACCCTGGGTCCGTGATTACCGTAAACGCGAGATCATCCAGGATCCTCACCAGATTATCTCCTTTTACCGTCTGTCTCGCATAGCTCCATGCATTATGAGGAACGTTAAAGTCCCCGGCAACTATCAGTGGAGAGCTCTTGGCTATCGACGTCGCCTTCCTAAGCAGACAGTTAAACGTCTGTCTCTGGTCCGACGGTGGGCTATAGACATTAAGAACAAGGACGCTCTGCTTGAGCCGCCCGTGCGGTATAACCTCCACGAAAAGGGCCTCCATCTTACCCCGTCCGGATTGGATTTGGTGTTCAATATAGGCTAACTTTTTGCTGATAATCGTGGCTTGTCCTCTTCCTTCCTCGTTCCTGACAGACACAGTTTTGAAGCCAGCGAGGGTAGGGACATCACACAGTGTCTCCTGTAATAACAATAACTGCGGCTTTTCCACCTGAATCTCCAAAAATTGCCGCAGTGGAGCCTTGCGCCTTTGAAAACTAGCGCAGTTCCACTGCCAGATTACCAGCTCTTTGTGATCGCCCTCCATGATGCTACATTACCATGCCTTGCTCCGCACCCGGAGCATCGTGGGAGTGATTCGTTGTCTTGCTCTGCGCTCGGACCTTGGCTTTGACCCTAATCGCCGCCTTTTCCTCTAGTACCGTTACTCTTTGCACCAAAAGCTTTACACTAACCTGATTTTCTCTACTTATGCTGAGTAATTCCTCCAACATCTTTCTTTGCTGAGCCTCTCACTCAGATGCTTCCGAGTCGCTCTCCTCTTCAGGTAGGGGCGCCTTACGCTTTCCCTTAGTGAGACCTACGCGGGGTACCTGTTCGATTACCTCTGGCGAATGGTTGCTCGCCTCTATTTCACAAGGCTTGGGGTTTGCCTTGATGGCTTTGATGCGGCGTACCTCCTCTCTAAGCTCCTTAACTTCGTTAAGCGATGCATCTATGTGCGACCTACTACCATGCTCTGGCGAAGCCAACCGCGTTACCTCTTTTGGTCTCTGCTGCTCCTTCTTCGTCTTCTCTTTGACACGATCCGCCCAGGTTGGCTCCTCCTGGATTCTCACGCTGGACACCGAGCACCCTCTGGACCGAGAGCGGTTCCTTGTAGCGTCGCGCTTCCGCGCTGCTGGCGTGCGTGAGCGGCTCCTCTCGGTGCTGCGCTCCCGCAGAGCAGGCGTACGCGAGCGGCAGGGGCGTAGCCAGAAATTTTTTTCGGGGGGGGGGCGGGGGGTTCAACCATACTTTATGTATGTTCGTGCGTGCGTTTGTATGTGTGCGTGTATATATAAGCAGGCTAAACTGAAAAATTTCGGGGGGGTTGAACCCCCCCAACCCCTCCCTTGGCTACGCCCCTGGCGAGCGGCTCCTGCCACCCGCCGTGCTGACGTTGGTCGAGTCACGTGACCGATGAACCCCCTGCAGCTGCTCGGCGCGTCGCCTCCGTTGCCTCCGTCGCCTTCTTACGATATAGGGAACCCAAGCTCAAGTTTGCGGCGCGACGACAGCGCCGCGCCAGCCGCGCCGCGGCTGTCGGAAAGCTCTGGAACTTGGCGCGGCCGACTCAGCCCCTTTCACGGTAGCGGTAGCGCACGTGTGCACGCGTTCTTCTGTCGTTGCGGATAACTGGGGGGCCGTCAGCTCGGCACGTTGAACCGAGATGCTTGCTGTGCGAAGCTGCGCATTTCCGCGATGGCAGAAGCGATCCCACGAAAGTGGACGCGAGGTCGAAGTATTGCTCCGTCGTGCGCTGCCACAACAGTGCGGACAACACCAAGGCACGCGATTAACGTGTGAAACTGTATCGATTCCCGGGCGTGTCGCACGTGAAATAAAGGCGGCAAGCGTGGATAGCTGACAGCGCTGTCCCGCCTTCTATTTTGGCTGTCTGAGTTCATCGCTTTCGTTAGTTTCGACTACCTGAATCGGTAAGTAACGCGGGGCATGCACGCAGCGACTACAGCAATGATTACTCGCTGTCTTCTCGTATTGTGAAATTTCAGTTGCGGTTGTAGGTGAAACCACTTTGTGTTTTGATTCCCCGTGTTCGTGAGACCTACCCGTCGTTGTTGAACGTTCACACTCACGTTATACCGTTAGCGTTGCGCGGTTGGTTGAATTCAACTGAACTCGGCACATTATCAGAAGTTCGGCGCCTGCAATTCACGCGTAGGGAAGGCTGCTTTATCACGCCGGAACGGACGTCTGTGCATTTTCAGCAAGCTTTGACATCGTTCTGCAGCTTTGCTTTGTTTTTGTCACTTTATTAGGATGATATATATTTAAGCCGCTAAATATAAGTGGTACTTAATACATGCTTTGCAATTGCAACCTTGAAGTAACAACCTTCTGACTGTGCGACTTTCTAGCCGCGTTCGCGCAGCAGGTTTTACACGCCTGTCAAGTCGATATCATAAAAAGAGACTGCAAGCATGACGCGAGAGTCGAAAAAACGAGGCGAGCAGTTCATCTTGCTTCACAGTGGTTAAAGCTCAGCTAGCTGCCTCGCGTCTTAATCGGCGGGTGATTCTCCAGCGGCACGGAGGACTTGACTCTAACCTTCTCAGGAAACAGCGCCATGGCCGTATAATTTCTTTTTTTCGCACGCCGCAAACGCTTGTTCACGAAAGTACACGGCTGCTACTGTAAGCATGCCATATCAAAACAACAATCATATGATTTGTAGTCCACACCGCAGAACATCGATAGCGTGCACGGCTTCATTTCGAAGTGCACGTGGATCATTATTGATCTTTAACATGACAGAATGAGACTTACCTGGAGGTACAGTCCTACACGGTGTAATCGCGACTTGGGAAATGCATTTCGCTTTGAGTCGGGCGTCGTTGTCGTCGATCGTCTGCTCTTCACCGTTACGTGATTGACGAGCCTTTCTCCTTTTATCAAGTTCGCTTTTCGGAAGTGCTTGTCCAGCTGCGAGATCTTTTTGAACCCGCGGCCCGCGCTGCAGGCGGTACATTTTGAGGCGCCGCGAGAGCTCTGCACGTGCACAGAAGCGAGCGGCAACGCGGTGGAGAGAAGGGAAAACGCGCGCTGCTGACACCCCAGTTTCTATCTTTCTGCCAGAGATGGCGCTGCCTGTCAAGAGCAGCAGCGCCGCTTAGCGTTGCTTCGGAAGCCTATATGGAACTTGAAATTTGTCCCTGCACTCCTTGGCCGCCGTAGGGTGCGGGCCACCGCACAAAGTGCACTTCGGATCGCACCGGTGATCTTCTGTCGGCGATCGTTTGCCGCAGGTGCGGCACCACTTGCTTCCCGGGTTTGGACACACGTCAGCCCATGAATGATTCTCCACACTCCTAGCAGACTTCCGTGTGGCGTCGGTAGAGCGTGCAGCGAAATATGCTTGCGCCGCATGAAACGTAGTTGGGCATCCTCATGCCCAATATATATATTTTTTTAATTATAACAAGACACGTGCGAGTGTCGTTCTTTTTCGTTCGAAGTGGAAGCAATTCTGTATAGTAGCAGGATTTAAATTTCAGTAGAATGCAAGTGATAACTGCTAAAGTCGCGTTTTAAAATTTACTATACTTGGATCACATAAGCCTGAACAACACCCTTTTCCACATAAAAAATGATTAATAAGTACAATTAACCTTAAAATGAGCCTTGCAGCAATGCGGATTTTTTTTTTTTTGACAGGTGTTTTCACGGCATAGCACTACTAACTGCTGTGAAACCACCTTTACAGAGAGAGTTACATGCAGTCTAACATACACCTATTCGTTTATTTCGAATGCTTCTAAATTTAGAATAATTTAAAGTCGTGTCGAAGCGAACTCGAATACTCTAATATTCGTTTGAATATTCGAAGTGCTCGAATATTCGCACATGCCTACACATAACCATTTGCCACACAGCGTCCTCACTTGGAGACTCGACTTTTCTGTGCATTATTGACAAGAAAAACGACCGCAAACATTGGGCTGATGGTAAATTAAGCATTGTTGTTGCCTAAAGTTCCTTTATATCACTCATGCTTCGAATATTTTGATACACATGAATGATTTAATGAAGGCAGTACAACGTGTAACGAGTCGTTTGACGTCTCAGCAGAAATTTGCGAGCAGGTAACCATCACATGTCATTTGAGCGGGTCGTTGAATTCGGTCTGAAGAAATATAGGCTTACTGAATCTACCGTAATTACGCTATTTACACTGTCATTACAATTATTTGCTGCAAAATACAGTATGCTAACACTTCCACTTGCTCTAAGCTTGGTCTCCAGAACCTTGGCATCACATCGTGTAAATTTCACGCATTTATAGACAGTCAGTAATGCATTTCGCAAAGGGATAATGTAATGGTGCGCTTCACACAAGTAGCCCGAGCACAAGTGGAAGTTCCTTAATCAAGGGGAGGCTACAAGCACTGGATAACACGTTAAATTACCATGCAACCTTCAAAGTTTGGACGTACTAGGAAACTACGGCAAATGGCAATATACTTTGAATATGCTCCACCCTCACCAGCGTGTCATGGGCTCACCTGCCAAGCTGGTGACGCTAGCGGAGCTCGCAGCAATGATGGCTATTTCAGTGGTCCTTGACGAATTGCTGGCGGTGCACCTCCTCTTCAGTGGTTCCTGGTTTTGCAGTTTATGGTCCAGGTGTCACCGCCCCTTTCCAAAGCTGTATCGACACGTCTCATAGTTACGACACTGGCGTAAATCGCGGGGGGGAGGGGATCAGGGGGGTTCTGACCCCCCTTGTGTTCAGGCTGGGGGGGATACCCCTTGAATATGTCCCCCCTTGAGATTTCAAACATCATATACTTGAATTGCTTGACAGTCAAATATAGCGCATTCAGCTTTTTCAAATGGCCGTTTATATTGTTGTGTGTATCTGCGTTCAGTACCCCTCAGATGTGTGAGACTACTGAAATCGCAACTGCCGCTCGACCGGTTCAGAGAAGACTCAATAAAACAACGCAATTACGCGAGCTAGGACTCCACGCTAGTTTTTTAAATTTCATTTCAAAGCATGATTTTATTCATATATAAATAAAAATGAAACCTATATTTATAAAAAACAAAATGGCCGCCATGGCAAGATGTGTGTCCCCCCTTGTGATTTTTCCGGATTTACGCCACTGAGTTACGAAGTAGAAATAATTAAAAATTAAGGTTCTATTTTCCAAAACTACGGCAAGATGGCATGCATGTTGGACTTGGGTCTCTTTATTTCATGAAGTTCCCGATGTGCACCTAAATTCACAACTACAAAAAGTGTCTGCATTTCGCTCCCAGCTAAATGCATCCACTGTGGTCTTCGTCCTAGTGCTAATCGGCACAACGCCGTAGCTGCCAAGCCACCGGGTGCAAGTGCCTGAAAAGCCAGCACGTTTCAGCACAGCCGTATGTGAACCAAGTCTAAGACTGTACGAATATTAGGGGCGAAGCTCCTCTTAGTCTAACTTTGTCACGCGTCCGCCGTCCGGCGTAAGGCGTAACCGGCCCATCACCGATCCTTTGCAAACTGCCCACTACTTCGTCTTTGCAAACATCCCACTACGACTCATTAGCGATGATTGTCACGTCTTTGATGATGTACTGGGCTATCGCCTTGATTACTGCTGGGCGAAACCACTGAAGATTTCACGGTGTAACCATGATTGCTTAAGGAGCTTCGTCCAAGCTCTTCATCATTCATCCGTGGATGTGCTGTGAATTTTTTTAAAACCAGTGTCCCATTGTCTGAAAAGGGCCATGATATGGTCAGACAATTAGTGGTTTTAAGCAAAAGATTGAAGTAGAGGGTCTATTGTGCCGGTACATATATGAAAATACGATCACTTTAGCAGGTCTATCGCACGGATCACTTTTTCCTCATTAGGTATTAGGTATTAGGTATTAGGTACGCGACATTTTGACACCTAAGGGAAAGGATGCGATGTTTTGCGCGATTCCAAGTAGCAGTAGAAAACTTTGTGACCAGACTTTGTCGACAGGAATACTATCGACTACGGATGTTGACACCTAGTCATGCGGAATATTGCTGAAACCACTGTAACCCAAGAAGCAGTAAAAAAGGAAAACCTCTTTGATCTTTGCTTCTTGGGGAAGTGAAACAAAAAAAAATGTATGCTCATTGTGCACTTTGCACAGAACCAGTGAGCTGAAAAAATAACATGATATATCAATATGCAAGAAAGGAGACTTAAAAGAACTCCAAGGATTACAGACCCATCAGCCTACCTTCAGCTTTATACAAAATGTTTACAGACTTACAAAGATTAATTAAGAAAAGAGAAAAGAGAAACTTTAACCAACCCAGAAAACAGACTGACTGCAAGAAAGGGTTACTCCACAATGGATTATAGCCTTGCGCAATCAATTGAGAAATCAGCTGAAAAGAACTTCTTTGTGCAGCCTAGCTTAGTAGACTACAAAGAAGGCATCTGACTACCCGCCGCCTTGGAAGCATTCTGTTGGCAAGGGATACTTGAAAAATATGCAAATACCATATGCAAAGAACCAGTGAGCTTTGGAAATTCCATATCTTTAGATTTTTGAAGATTCGTCGAAACTAGTTTAGAGCGCACTTTTCTCAAAATAGGTAAGCCCACATAGCCTTTGGAAATTCGATATTTTTCGATATATCGAGATTCGCCGAAACTAGTTTAAGGCGCATTTTTCTCAAAACGGTTAAGCCTATAGCCTTTGGAAATTCGATATTTTTCGATATTTGAAGATTCGCCGAAACTACTTTTGGGCATATTTCCTCGAAAAAGTAAGCCTGTAGCCATTGGAAATTCCATATTTATCGAGTTTTGTAGATTCGCCGAAACTAGTTTAGGGCGCATTTTTCTAAAAAAGGTATAGCCTTTGAAAATTCCATTCTTTTCGATTTTTGAAGTTTTGCCGGAACTAGATTAAGGCGCATTTTTCTAAAAAAAAACGGTGAGCCTACAGCCTTTGGAAATTCCATATTTTTCGATATTCGAATTCGCCGAAACTAGTTTAGGGGGCATTTATAGCCTTTGGCAATTCCAAATTTTTCGATTTTTGAAGATTCGCCGAAACTAGAAGAAAGCGTAGGTGCTTAGCTCAGTGGTAAGGCACTCACCTTGGAAGCGTGAGGGACTATGTTCAAATCCCATTGCTGCGATGAAAGTTTTTTTTCCTTTGTTGGTAAAACGCATTGATGTGGTTCATATGCATGAGACCGAAGAAAGCGTAGGTGCGTAGCTCAGTGGTAAGGCACTAACCTTGGAAGCGTGAGGGACTAGGTTCAAACCCCATTGCTGCGATGAAAGTTTTTTTTTTCCTTTGTTGGTAAAACGCATTCATGTGGTTCAGATGCATACGGCCGAAGAAAGCGTAGGTGCTTAGCTCAGTGGTAAGGCACTCACCTTGGAAGCGTGAGGGACTAGGTTCAAATCTCATTGCTGCGATGAAATTTTTTTTCCTTTGTTGGTAAAATGCATTCATGTGGTTCAGATGCATGCGACCGAAGAAAGCGTAGGTGCTTAGCTCAGTGGTAAGGCACTCACCTTGGATGCGTGAGGGACTAGGTTCAAATCCCATTGCTGCGATGAAAGTTTTTTTTTCCTTTGTTGGTAAAACGCATTCATGTGGTTCAGATGCATGCGACCGAAGAAAGCGTAGGTGCTTAGCTCAGTGGTAAGGCACTAACCTTGGAAGCGTGAGGGACTAGGTTCAAATCCCATTGCTGCGATGCAAGTTTTTTTGCCTTTGTTGGTAAAACGCATTCATGTGGTTCAGATGCATGCGACCGAAGAAAGCGTAGGTGCTTAGCTCAGTGGTAAGGCACTAACCTTGGAAGCGTGAGAGACTAGGTTCAAATCCCATTGCTGCGATGAAAGTTTTTTTGCCTTTGTTGGTAAGACGCATTCATGTGGTTCAGATGCATGCGACCGAAGAAAGCGTAGGTGCTTAGCTCAGTGGTAAGGCACTCACCTTGGAAGCGTGAGGGACTAGGTTCAAATCCCATTGCTGCGATGAAAGTTTTTTTTTTCCTTTGTTGGTAAAACGCATTCATGTGGTTCAGATGCATGCGACCGAAGAAAGCGTAGGTGCTTAGCTCAGTGGTAAGGCACTAACCTTGGAAGCGTGAGGGACTAGGTTCAAATCCCATTGCTGCGATGCAAGTTTTTTTCTTCGTCGCCATATTGTGGGTGATAAGGGTCAGGGCCGTACCCAGGGAACTTTTTTGCCCCCCCCCTCCCCGCTTGTTCCTAACCTGTAAGGGCCTCAACTTTTTTTACTGGTTCTGGCCATCTTTTGAGGGGAAGCCGACGCATCACGGAAACCTTGATCTCGGAAGGAACGCATATAGGCCCATCGCTGCAAGGTGTGACGTCAGACAAAAGTTGAGCCTTATCGTCGGTGATAAGGGCCTCAACTTTTTTGACTGGTTTTGGGCATCTATTGCGGGGAAGCAAACGCAACAGGGGAACCTTGAGCTCGGAAGGAACGCATATAGGCCCATCGCTGCAAGGTGTGACGTCAGACAAAAGTTGAGCCTTATCGTCGGTGATAAGGGCCTCAACTTTTTTGACTGGTTTTGGGCATCTATTGCGGGGAAGCAAACGCAACAGGGGAACCTTGAGCTCGGAAGGAACGCATATAGGCCCATCGCTGCAAGGTGTGACGTCAGACAAAAGTTGAGCCTTATCGTCGGTGATAAGGGCCTCAACTTTTTTGACTGGTTTTGGGCATCTATTGCGGGGAAGCAAACGCAACAGGGGAACCTTGAGCTCGGAAGGAACGCATATAGGCCCATCGCTGCAAGGTGTGACGTCAGACAAAAGTTGAGCCTTATCGTCGGTGATAAGGGCCTCAACTTTTTTTACTGGTTTTGGCCATCTATTGCGGAGAAGCCAGCGCATGGGGGGACATTGAGCTCGGAAGCAAAACATAGTAGGGCCATCGCTGCAAGGTGTGACGTCAGACAAAAGTTGAGCCTTATCGTCGGCGATAAGGGCCTCAACTTTTTTTACTGGTTTTGGCCATCTTTTGAGGGGAAGCCGACGCATCACGGAAACCTTGATCTCGGAAGGAACGCATATAGGCCCATCGCTGCAAGGTGTGACGTCAGACAAAAGTTGAGCCTTATCGTCGGTGATAAGGGCCTCAACTTTTTTGACTGGTTTTGGGCATCTATTGCGGGGAAGCAAACGCAACAGGGGAACCTTGAGCTCGGAAGGAACGCATATAGGCCCATCGCTGCAAGGTGTGACGTCAGACAAAAGTTGAGCCTTATCGTCGATGATAAGGGCCTCAACTTTTTTTACTGGTTTTGGCCATCTATTGCGGAGAAGCCAACGCATGGGGGGAACTTTGAGCTCGGAAGGAGCGCTTGTAGGCCCATCGCTGCAAGGTTTGACGTCAGACAAAAGTTGAGCCTTATCGTCGGTGATAAGGGCCTCAACTTTTTTTACTGGTTTTGGCCATCTATTGCGGAGAAGCCAGCGCATGGGGGGACATTGAGCTTGGAAGCAACACATAGTAGGGCCATCGCTGCAAGGTGTGACGTCAGACAAAAGTTGAGCCTTATCGTGGGTGATAAGGCCCTCAACTTTTTTTACTGGTTTTGGCCATCTATTGCGGAGAAGCCAACGCAACGGGGGAACCGTGAGCTCGGAAGGAACGCATATAGGCCCATCGCTGCGAGGTGCGACGTCAGTCAAAAGTTGAGCCTTATCATACGGGATAAGGGCCTCAGCTTTTTCGACTGCTTTTGGGCATCTATTGCGGTGATGCCAACGCATCAGGGGAACCTTTAGCTCGGATTTCTGCCATTAAAGTGCACCATTGACCAGAAAACCCAAGCAATGGGGTATGATGGGATGTTAGCTTAATTAAACGAACCGGGCTCATTATCGCATACTTTCGTTACGCTGAAAACCATGTGGTATAGTCTGTCGTTTTGTAGCCTAAATATCCCGAGCGTCAGCACCCAGCGCACCTTGGAAGTACTTTCGATGCAGATGTGTATAAGCAGAATGGAGTAATATGGTTCTATTGCGGAGTATAGCGTTACAGAATAACGTCCGTCCCTCTGTCACGTAAGACTAAACATACACACACACACACACACACACACACACACACACAGACACACACACATACAAAAATAATAAATGTTTAAAAGAAAAATTCACCGTGGTGCCGGGTTTCGAACCTACGGCCTTATGCTCAGAAGCAGGGCATCCTGTCCACTGGACAAATAACGGCGCCTGCCGGAGGTGCGTAATATGAACAATATGAATGTGTTGTATTGGCGATGCAAAGAAATTATAAGATCACTTTTAGAAGCGCAAGCGTTTTTATGCCGAATCAGCGACAAATTTATGCGCTTGTCCGTCCGTCTCTATGTGACATATAGAGCGAATGAGTGTAAATAAAAGAAAAACTTTCTTGGCTTTATTACGCAAAATTTATTCCGACATTTATCCCAATAGCTCCTGCAGGCACTGCAACGGATTCGCTATCCTAGACCACATGCTCTGGCGTTGCCCCTCGTTACGGGGCACGGACCAATCCAATGAAGACAAGTGGCTATCCGCTATCAAGAGCCCCGATGCCGGGGCTCAACTATGGGCTGTCCAGAGGGCCCACGATGCGGTGGTCGGGCTTGGCCTGACTGTCCCAACGTGGGAGCGGCCCGCTGCGCGTTGAGTCGTGCACCTCAGGACTTACCATAAAGGTGCGCATCCATCCGTCTTGGCGGTGTCGGGAGTCGAACCTAGCCCTTCCGCTTCGAAGGCGAGCATCCTAAAAGTTAAGCTACACACCAACACTAGCAGAGTGCGTATGCATCTAAGCCATGTAACTGCGTTGTACTTGCGATACAAAAAAAATAATAATAAAAGGATAACACCTTCTGCATCGTCTCAACGAGAAAAGTGGGAGTCCGTCTGTCCTTCTGTCACGTAACACGATCATCACTATAAGGAAATTTATGAAACAATGAAGAGCTCGTTTCGCAGAAATTCCGGTGTCGGCGTCGTCGGTTGTGAGCTAGAAATCGAGAAAGATGAAAAAAAAAAGAAAGACAAAAAAATTCGGTTTCGATCGTGAGAATTGAACCCAGGCCTTCTGCGGGGGCAAGCAGGTGTTCTACCACAAAGCCACGCTCTATTTTTTTTTTCTTTAATTCATGGAAAGATGACCCGTTATAGCTGTGAACCGCACACTACATACTTCGTCACATTAGAATTATCTTAACATGCAGAACACCCACATTGTTGCCTACAGTGAGAGGCTGTTCAAAACTCAGGCAGACACACACAAGCGTCCAGAAGTGCTAGCCACTCCGGAACGGGCTCTAATTTGAAATTAATCCGGAATTACACTATATGAATGTCTTGTTGTGGGAGGAGTCTCCTTGACGCATGTAACATTGCGTGGCAGAAGCGTAGAATCGAATCGCGCCAGACGTCGAAAGATGCGAATTGCGCAACGAGTGGGATCGAGTTTTAAAAGCCCACCCACCACAAAGCGCTCATGCAAAATTAATCATTATCATCAACAGCGTCAGCAATTGCTCATAGCATCCATCCATGCATCCACATGTCGCGAAATCCTGGGGAGGGTTACTCGAAGGTCGCGAATTCGGTCCATGCGGCATGTTGTCTTTTTGTCCTAGTTTAATTTCTGCACATATACATGTATATCATAAACTACGCGTCTCCTATACTTTGCAAGGACTGATTGTCTGTTGCTTCTCATTAACTCTGTGCCTAACAAAGAAAACGAGTCATTAATTTTTTCCTTTTTTCGTTGTCTTTGAAGAGAGTTCTATATATGTGAACTCAGACTAACAAAAAAAACCAGGACTTTCTTTTTCTTCGCACGACACCGTGCCTCATTAGCACAGACCGGATTTTAGGCAAATGCCTATTTTGTTCCTTGCTCTCCTATTGCGCCACTTCGCTATATGAGCATGAATTAGAGGTTAATAAGGGTTTTTATAGTGTTCTTATAGTGCCTATAAATGCCTATTTCTGGCGTTTGTGCCTAAATGCTTACAAATGCCTAGAAATGCCTATTTTCAAGATTGGCGCTTATATTACCACTATTTAGCCTCAAGTTTCGCTCCCGGGCGCAGTTTGAGACCGTTATTCATGGTGTTCAACCTAGTCCTCTCGTTCAACCAACTCCCGGAAACAACCGCTAGCAGCCGTGAAGTGGGACACGCCGGCGAGCATTCCGTGGACAGCCGTCAGCGCAAAGAGGAGTGACGACCAAAAATGACAAAAAAAATGTGATGTGCACGCGGCTTCCGTTTTTGTAATTTACATTGTAGGGTTAACTGCATAAGCGTAGCCAGAAATATTCTTCAGAGGAGGGGGCGGGGGGTTGAACCATAACTTGTGTATGCTCGTGCGTGCGTTTGTAGTGTGCGTGTAATATGCACATCCAATACAAAACATTCGCCCCCCCCCCTTGGCTACGCCAGTGGTTCACTGCCAGGGGAGAAACTGGCTCTACACGATTCGACCCGGCCAATAGGAGGAATCCCTCCCTCCGGGTCTTTCAGAGATCTGGCTATCTGCTCCTGCTCTGCCTTTAGTCATGCCGAGAAGACACCCAGGAGTGTGTTGATTCGACAGTGGACACTTGACTCACCGTGTAGAACACGGGAGAGACCGTGTTCTGCGAACCGTGCGGGACAAAGCACGGCTGCGTTTAACTGTTGGCGCCTTTGTGCCATCATAAGCAACAACGTTTTCGTTTTCCTGTCGTAGACAGAGGTCGTGCATGTCTTCGTTTGAAATTATTTGCATTTACGTGAAAATTTATTGTGCCTATATTTGAGATTTTGGAAGCTTAAAGCGTTGTTTTTTGTCTGTCTATTTTTGGCGCCTAAAACGAGCTTTTTATTGCCTAAAAATCCGGCCTCCACTCATTAGCATATACTGATTCTGGCGCGTAAAACCCCCGAAATTGTTATAAGCATGGAAAGATGGTAATAATTGTTGGGGTTTCACGTCCCGAAACCACGATAAGATAATGAGACGCCGTAGCGGTAATTTTGACTATCTGGTGTTGTTAGCCATGCATTTAGATTTAAGTTCGCGGGCCTCTGGCATTACGCCTCCATCAACATGCGGCCGCCGCGACCGGGATTCGATCCCGCGACCTTCGAGTCAGCAGTCGTGCACCGTGGCGGTACCATGGAAAGGCCGAAAGCAGTTGTTGCCTGGAAGGAGATGTAGCATTTGCTACAGGAGATAAACGTGCCATGCCTAACCTACGCTTTGTGCGTCTTGTGTTATTGTACGATGCGACGTGAGTGCATGGGCCGGCCTGGCGTTGCCCATAGATAGCTTTAACGCTGCACTTATGGCTCGGGAGAGAGCGCCAGAGGGAGAAAATCTACGGCCCATCCACTGCATGAAATTGGTCGTACAGCCTATGCGTGATGATCCTCTTGCGGCATTCCTTCCAATGACCATTGCTGCTCTCAGTAGTTCCAGCAATCTTTGATTGCCGTGGTACCTCGGCTTCGCGAGCTCGTAACGCTGCGTCTTCGCGACACGGCGACGTCTATACAAATGGCTAACGAGCTCATGTCATGTCGTGAATCCGCCGCTGGAATTGAAATGCGCGCGCTTACACCCGATTGGTCGAAGCGAGATCACGTACGTGACCTACCGGTTCAAGAAATAGATTTGCTAGGAATTTTCGGCGGACGCCGACTACTACGGCACAGGCTGGCCTACTAAGACTGCGCTATAAAAAGATCCCGCTGTTCCTCCTGGGCAATGCAAGACATCAAAGAAAAGCCACACTGTACGCTACTGTTAAGTAATATCGCTGTCAACAAGGCGAATGATGAACAAGGCGAAATTTAATGCAAACATTTATTAATTAGCAAATCAGTGAAGGGCCAGAGTGCAGCACACATGTACAATTAAAGCGTTATTTCAAATTTGTTTTGCTGTTTACACGAAGGAACAATTACGGTTAACTGGTATACAGGGCTGGCACGAGGACTTTTTTTTACTGCGGAGGCAACGACAGGAGAGTTCCTACAGGGGGCAGGTAGACTGGGAACTTGTACGCTGTGTTTATATGCTTGCACTTGGGGGCGGGGGGGCAAAGGGGAGGCAGGCTTATGCTTAGGGGATCAGCTGCCCCTCAGCTGGCGGCGCCCCTGATTGGAACTGCCAGTAAATATATGGAAGCCCGAACTTACCTTTGTGAAAGCTTCTCCGTGAAATTCGACTATGTATTTCGAGAGATTCCGGGACATTTAGCCCATGAAACATTGCTTCCAGCACCTCAGTCACTGTCAACACCATCAACGTATCACTTACCATGCTTGGAATTAAAGGCATCGGGGAAACCAAGTTGACTTCGACCAGGTGTTTACTTACGTTCATCAAGCTCCCAGAAGCATACTTTTTTTGTCACTTCCTTCTTCTGGACTTTCAAGTCCCCTAACAAACTTCTTCGTTCAGATATCTTTAGGAATACCTGCCCTAGTCGACCAACATCCACTTTATTCTGGAACTTAAGCTGCGTAGTTTGGTAATGTCAGAAAATGTGAAAGAACTGTGCAACAAACATGGCCCTCAAAATTGAAGAACAGAGTTACGCGCAGTCCCAAATGGCAGATGCTTTTTCACTGCTTTAAACGTGACAATAGTGGGATACCAGGCCTCATTATGCAATGCCTACTGTGACACAGCAGAGATGTCACTTCCAAGTAGCAAGATCGCAACTGTATCTACAGTTGTAGACTTGCCCACTAAGCATCAGTATCTGACAATGTCCAATTAGAACTTGGAACAATAGGTAGAGAAATAGACACTTCCACACAAGGGGTGTATAGGACAAGCAAAATATTGCACTTAACCTGCACGTCCAGTTTTGAGCGAAGATCAATATCATTAAACACTGGGCCTCGCTGGAGCAGATGTTTTGATAAGTGGTCTTGTCTTAAGCCCCGACATTGCTGTGATGACAAAACCACTCGTCAAAACGACTCCAGCAGCACCCCGTGGTCAAGAATATTCATCTCTTAAAGCCTCCTCCATCTTCTAAACTTCTACCTTGTTTGGATTTCTATCTTGCGAATGTGTCGTTTCATTTGAGCAACCTACAGTTCCTATGTCTAGTCCATGAATGACTTGCACTTATATAGAGCAACAGCTTTCACCACCTTAACTGGTATGGCAAGCCCGATTGTGCAGGGAATAGCGCTTGACTAGTCCAGCGAGCGTTAAATAAGAAAGATAATACACACAATGCATGTTTTATGTGAACAAATTGTAGCAACCACAAAATTTATGTTTGGAACAGAAAGAATGCGAACAAACACAAAAGTGCAAGTTCTTTGACAAAGAACACTGGAAACCTGTACGTTAGTCGAGGCAAAAATATATCTAGTACATGGCAATTCACACTTTACTGGGCGAAGACAACAAGTGGTAGTTCTATGGATTAGAATGGACAACATATGGCATACCGATACATACTCTCAATCGGACAAGCCATGTAGAGACAATATGTCTTAGTCAAAGGAAGGAAAAAATATACAATGGTAGAGGCCTTGAAGTACTTGGTAAATGTTTAACAATACTAGAAAGGAACATTGTACAGCAGCAGATGTGCAGAGCAGGCAAATAGGCAATTTAACACAAGCCTCAATACGTCTAAGCATATTTAATTAAATGATATTGCACAATAAGGTCTTGAAATAAAACTTCGCACCTTACTAGACTGATGGATACAACTTTAGAAGTCAGCAGCATTTCCTACTCAAAGGCTGATGCACGCAATCCTGCACCCATGGGCACGCACTCCAGGCTGATGTCAAGAGCCAGACTGACAGCGAGACCCCGCGTTTGGAGAACATTGCCGAGTGCATGAGCAACACTAATCACTGACGCGACCGGCTGCCACTCTTCGGTTATCTGGGCAGGGCCTCTCCAGTCTTCCAAAGTTGTATCCGACTATAGCGATCAACATAAATTTAAGAAAACAATGTATTCACTGCATTTATCTTTATTACATAAACACATTGTGCACACTTATAGCTTGGAGGAAACCAATCTGGCAAAAAAAAAAACAGCTTCAAGAACATTCAAAGGGAGCTAAACAGCACGTACGTATGATTCCCTGATTAACAATCTCAACATTCTAGAATATCATCGAGAAAGAGTCTTCACTCAAAAGGTACAGTTCACCGTGTTGCTGCCACACTGTGCTTATTGTCGCCTGTATAAGTTTCCTACAAAAGCATATAGAACACTACAGCACCAGACTAAAAAGGTAAGCATTACGCGCCATACATTTCGAAACAGACTCCCATCAGGCCGCAAGTGTGTTTTTGCCATAATTATGGCCCGCCCCCACATACCCCTCCAGTCACATCGTGCGCTTTTTGGCATATTGATGCTTTTACATGTTACAGGTGAAGCAAGACCGAAGCATGCAAGGTTAACTGCCGAGTTGGAAAGCATATACCAGCGGAGACAAACCGAAGGATGTAACAGGCGCTTAGATGAAGTTGTGGACCATAAGCAAGAGGATGCTCAAGTGTTAGCATTGGACCATACACCAATGCTCTGGACGCCCTCCAACCAGGACGACCGAAGCGAACAGATTCCAAAGAAGTGAAGACTCGATCGCCCCCACGTAACAATTGATGCTTCAGCTGAACCGCTTAATTGGACAAATGAGAACCGGTCAAGTGCATCTGCACAATAACCTCAAAACCGAACCGAAGGAGCCACCGAGTTGTGTTGCCCAAGATACGCGACAAACGCACAGGTAATGCATGCACACACACAAGCATGCACATGCACACACACAAGAGCCTCCCTGCCGTGCAGATTGATAGATGAATCCGTACCAAGTTGTCCAGCTTTCCATGCAGTTTAATGCAAAAGAGCATCAATATGCCACTACATGGCACAATATGAATGGACGCCTCTATCATGGCCAACAAAAACAGATAGGTCAATCAATCGCACCGCATTCGTATATGGTGGTGAAACATGAGCATGATGGTGAAATGTTGCACCAAAGGTTACACTTGTGTAATTTAATCGAAGACATTTGTCCAATATACTTAACATAGTCGCTAAAAACACGAGATGAACCGTATAGCGGCTGAACAGCATACCGTTATTTTTTAAACTCGTAGATTCGGAAAACCATTGAGTTATCCTTCAAACAGCTCTGTACATTGTTAGGCCCTATCAGCAGCACCAATGCGTTGCACAGAATTTCGTGAGCAGCTGGTAGCTCTGGGCGGATCCAGAGATCACTGGCATAAGTCTCGCTGGGGTAGGGTGAGCAGCAGTGCACCGGCCACTTTTCATCCATTAGTGATCACCGCGGAGCGATGATGAACACCAACACGAAACAGAGTCCTTACGCCGAGTAAAGGTCGAAAAGGCCAGGCCGCAGCGATGGGCTTTCGTGCGCGATACATTCAACAAAAGGCGAGCAAGAGGCGAGAACCCGAAGGAGAGTCGTGGACCAAGGGACGCCTTGGCCACAGGGCAGGACTGGGAGGATCATCTTGCCCACTGTATAGGCACTGGCTGGACATGGAAGGCGATGCGGGTTCGGACATAGCATCCGCTGAATGGGATTAAGGGTCGAAAAGCTGTAAGGACACCAAAATGTTACTGTTTAGACCTCGTGCAGATACACAAGAGACCCAAAGCAATGCTAGTTTACGGGGGACACGACATTTGAGACAAAGCCGAATTTCCGCGTAGCCTAGGAATGAATAAAAGAACGGGATTTTTTTTCTTGCCACACTTGGTAAAGCATTGAACGAGACATTCATATGTTGTGGGTTCGAATCCGACCAACGGAAAGGGCGATTTTTCGTCCACTTTAATTTGCTTCAATTTAAGTCGTAATTGTTACACCACAGTTAAAGACAACAATGTCCCCTACGCTTACCCTGGGCTAACTGCGTTGGATTTATGTGGTTGTGTTTAACAAAGAAATGAGGGTGAAAAAAATTGCCCTTCGTTCATTCAGAGCGAGGGCCTCACCCCGGCAGAGTTAATACGTTAAGTTAGCATACGAGGGTTTATTGGTCAGCAGCCGTCTCGTGCAAAGATCATGCGGCACCTTCTGGTGACAAGAATGTCACACTCGCAACCTTAGCTAGAAGTGGTGCGCTGGCTAACACTTCCAGGGATTACACGTACAGAGATCCCCAACAGTGGACGGGGATGCGCATATAGATTGGTAGAGCATTGGACGCATAATTTGATGGTTGTGAGTTCAGATCCCACCAATGAAATGGGTGCTTTTTCGACAAGTTTAATTCCTTTCAATTTACGTTACTACACTGCAGTTAAGAACAAATTGTGTCCCCTATGATTTCCTTAGCTTAAATTTCTCTTAGCTTTATTTGTTAAGGTACACACAGCAACACAAGTTTATGGGGGACACTATCTATACCAAAGCCAAATTCCTGCTTAACCTAGGAACAGTGACTAGTATTTTCAGCCTTTGGAAGCTTTCGCAACCTACGCAGTTCGTTAACAGCAAAAATGCAGTTCCACAGTGGAGTCCGTCCCGTAAGCATATGTCCCCAGGTGTACTGGTGTGCTCAATCTAGATGAGAGTCGAGTAGTTGAACTGTCGGTTAAATGCATTTCGCATAAGTTGCATTACCTTCTGCCCACAAAACACGAAGTGCAATGATGGTGGTGGGCCCACGCAGGCGTAGAAATCTCATCTACAGTTTGAAAGCATCTGTTAAATTGCACATGACTTCACCATTGTATGCTGCATTGCAGTACGGTAGTAAAAGCAGCGCGAGGTACTAAAATAGGATTCATAATTATGAAACGGTGCCACAAAGCAGTACCGTAAACAGAAGCGCCGAACTCTCAACTGAACATTTTTATTCACATGCGCTGAACACAAATATATACCCACACGTGGCTACACACAGATAACCAAAAACCTCTATTCATTCAGGTACGTATGTTTAGCGTGTTCCTCACTGATTCACTCTTAGCTCGTGGTGCCATTTCATAATTATGAATCCATACCAACTAGTTCAACTGTCAGTCCTACTAAACTAAAATGGGAAGAGCAGGAACAGAAAGGGTTTGTCTGTAAAGTAACGAGACTGGGTCTGTTAAAATTCATTGATCTGATCGGTACATATAAAATTCTTCGAAATAGTCTCCTTGGGCATGGATACACCGCTTCCAATACGATTCCCACGCTGCAAAGGCTCCCTGAAAGTCTGATTATGCGACTTATCACGGACCAACAGCCTGTACAATTGTTGAAACTGACCTTTCAGGTTTTTCTTGACCTTCGCGCACAGCAAGACGTTTACCTGCTTCACATCAGGGCTTCATCAGCCGTGATGCGATCGAGAGAAGCCTGGAAGCGCAAGAGAAACCTGAAAGGCCAGTTTCGATGGTGTTCCCACCATTTTACCAGGCTGTCAGTGACAAATTGTGGCGCCCGACTTTTAGGGAGCCTTTGCTCCGTGGGAATCAATTAGCAGCGGTGTATCCATGCACAAGGAGACCATTTGGACGAATTTTAATAAGTACCGATCTGATCAACGAATTCTTACCAGACTCTCTCTCATTTTACGCGACAAACCACAGATACGCGAGACAGCAGGTACAGGTATACAAACACATGGACATTTTTCTGCTTACATGCACACGCTCTCGAAATCTATTATCAGTGCCGATTTCGCACAATGAAGTTGGACGAACCCACATACTGCAATGCTCCGGGAGTCTGCGCTCACGCACATTACAAAATGTCCACTACTCTCCTGAACACGATCTGGTAAGACCGGATTCCAAGAGATGATAGTCCCCAATGCTGCAGAATATTTCATTACATGAAGGCTTACTAGCGCTTGGCAATATGCGAACACATTGTCTACTAAAGAGTCACCAGAAAAAAGAATGTACTTGCCCAAGTCACTGCAGACCACCAAGCAGATAGATCAAATACTCGTCTGAAGGATGTTTGATCGAGGAAGTTCATGAAGGAAAGACTAGACGATATACGCAAAGGACCGGCAAGATCATCCGTTGCATGCACCAGATGCTGAGGTTGGCAAGCTAGAAGGAAAAGGACCCACCTGTTAAACATTGCGAGACGTGATGCACCTGTTTTACCGATGTACACCAGTTTTAACACCAAGTTTCGAACTCCACCACGTGGCACATTGAGATCAATTATAGATGCTATCACACATTGCAAGGGAGTAAGTTCAGTTATTTTGAGTAGATAACAGCCTGAAAATTAAAGGCAGATGCAATTGCACCAGTAGTATTAGATTCATTATTAATTAAAGCGGTGTCATAAGTTGCACTTGGTAGTACCGTAGATTTCCAGAACTTTTGCCAAGAGGCTGAGGCAATCACTCCATAATGGAAGTGTTTTGCGAACTTCAACTTCGCTTGAAATTCCTCCTCTTGATTAAAAAAGAGCAGGGGAACAAGTACCATGTTTTGAGTGCTGCACTCAATTCATGAACAATGTACTGCCTCGTTATCTATAGCTTTGCTCAGCTTTTTTCCTCATTTTAACAGAAACACAATCTGTAGTTGCGGTGTACACAATTGTTCAAGATAACCTTTTCATGCCACTACGAATCCGGCTGCTAAAGGCATTGTTGACTAACGCAAGTGCTCTCGTTGAAATGACACCAACATGGCACGAACTGAAGACTAAAGTTTCCACACTGCTTGGCCATTTGATTCAGTGTGCACTTTACATTTGCTACTCAATGTAGATATACTTACACGAGTTATTGCAGATCACGCAGCAAAAGTCCACCAGAAGAGCGCTGTGGATGCTAGCAGGGAGAAGAAAGGCCGTCTGCTGAGGAACGGTCTAGTGGCGACGTCATCTTCCGGGGAGCAAGGAGTGGATGACGTACAAAGACCTGCGCGATGGTCCCATGCGTGTGCCAGGTGCGAAGGTTGGCAAGCTAGAAGAAAAAGTGAGCCACCTTCAGGTTGGTAGATCGATGTGGAGTGCTAATGAATTGAAAAGACCAAAATGTGTAGTACTATAATGACTGGTATTCACAACTGCTCGAGATAACAGCATCATGTCACTACGAATATGGCCACTACAGGTGTTACTGATGCAAGCGCTTGAATCGAAACCACACCAATATGACACAAACTGAGGACTGCAAAGAAAAGTGTGCATTGCTTAGCCCTAAACTGTCGCATTTGGATTCTCAAGCACTATTCTTGTAAAAGTAGTGATAAAACTGGGAGAATGCGCAAAAATCCATTATGCAAAGTCTTTCAGCGAGCACACAACAAATGAAGACTTAAGAGAAGGTGTGAGGAATCAACTCTGGTGTAGTGATGTGTGTGGTCTGACAAACACAGATCTTGTTTGTCACAGAAATAAACTGACACTAGAAATAGCCGAAGCCTTTTGCATGAAGAGATGTGGAGACAACTAGTACTAACTGACAAAGAATCCACTTTTTTGGGTGCTACTCGATCGCTTTGTACTTTCTGCTGCACGTTGTAGATGTTATTTTTCTATGCACATTTTCTAGTCGCTGTTTTGTGAATTTTTGTAATATCTTGCACACGCTCTCGTGTTAGCCTGGGTGTGTGTACTTTTCACCAATAAACAGAGTTGCGAGTCTGTGCCTGTTTTGGTCTTCTTCCCTTGCATCTGTATTCTTGTTAATGTAGATGTACTTACGCAAGTGAGTGCAGATTGCCGAGCAAAGGTCCATTAAGAGAACGCAGTGGGCACCAGCAGGGAGAAGAAGGTGCCGGCTGAGGGACGGTCAAACCGCAGAAGTCATCTTTTGTAGAGCAAGAACTGGATGAAATGCACGAAGGACCTGTGGGATCATCCACTGTGTGTGCCAGATGCAGAGCTGCAAGGAAAAGCCAGCCACCTGTGAATCGTGGCACGACGTGATGCACCTGTTTTACCGCTATAGACAACGTACTTGAGGTGGTTAGAGTGCACATAACTAGGGATGTGTGAATAGTAAATTATAGGTTCGAAGCGAATAATTTCATATCAAATAGTAAATATACGTATTATAAAGAAAAATGAGCACATTTGTTATGACTAGAGCTGTGCGAATAGCAAAATTTTGGGTGCGAAGCGAATTCGAATAATAAAGATTGAGTGCGAATCGAATCGAATAATTTTCGAATATTTCTCAAACATTTTTCGAATAATTCGAAGTGAAATTACAGAAAAAGTTGCAGTGAATCCCTAAGTATGTTCTCGTGAAATAGCAACATGAAAGTTTCTTTTCGCGAGGTTGATGAAGCGCTGGTGGGGTCATATTTCATAGTTGTCTTTCTTATCAAGAATGAGGCAATGTAGAGGCCGAATTGCATTTGTGTACATGATTTGGTGCAACCAAAGTGTTGCCGACAACACTTTACACGTGATAGGCATAGATGCCATTTCCTCAGCCTCTCCTCTTTCAACTTCTGTGGAAGCCCAACTGATGTGGCGGACAAGGGTGTGCTCCCTTCAAGTCCGGAGTTCCAAATCTGCCTCGTAGACGTTGATATATAAGAACATCTGAAATTTTGGATGCTAAAAAGCTTCGGCGTCCGATTTTTCAGACTTCCTGCCCAAATTTCAGGTCCAAAACAGCTTTAATTGAGCCCCCAACTCTGCCACAACTTTCATCTCCATGTTGGAACCAGCGTTTTCTTGAGTTAATACATTGGCGACCGTAACGGAGCTTGAAAGGCAGCTTTGCCGCAATACGGGGGTTGTGATGAGGTGAAGCATATTGAAAATCTAGGGACCACTTCCAAACGGACGTTGACTGTCTCTTGGCTAAGTTCGACCGTAACGGACCTTGAAAGGCAGCTTTGCCGCAATACGGGGGTGTGATGAGGTGAAGCATATTGAAAATCTAGGGACCACTTCCAACCGCACTTTGTCTCTTGGCTAAGTTCGACCGTAACGGAGCTTGAAAGGCAGCTTTGCCGCAATACGAGAGTGTAATGAGGTGAAGCATATTAAAAATCTGAAGGGGTAACTTTCAATCGGACGTTGACTGCATTTGTCTTTGGGAAGTTCGAATAGTTCGAATAGTAAAATTTCAGTGCGAATCGAATCGAATAGCAAACACTATTCGAAAAATATTCGAAATTTCGAATATTCGCGCACCCCTAGTTATGACCGAACCAACCTGCAAAATATTTTTAAAAATTGGAACAAGATGTGCGAATGTCAATTCTTTTTGTTTCGAAGTGAAGTGGAAGCAACTCTGGAAAGCAGCAGGATTTGAATTTCAGTAAGATGCAAGTGATAACTGGTAAAATATGTTAAGTTTTAAAATGTACTATACTTAGATCATATAAGCCCATATAAGATGATCTTGCACTTCAATGATTGATCGATGTGACGACAATACTATCATTTAACCTTGAAATGGGGCTTTGCAGCAGTGCGGATTTTTCCTGGACAGGTGTTTTCACGGCGTAGAACTACTGACCACAGTGAAACAACCTTTACAGGGAGGTTACACGCAATCTAATGAACACCTATTGGTTTATTTCAAACACGTCGAATAATTTAAATTCGTGTCGAAGCGAATTTGAATACTGTAATATTGGTTTGAATATTCGCACATGCCTATAACCCTTTGTGACACAGCGTCCTCGTTTGGAAACCTTTTCTGTGCACTATTGGCAAGGTAACTACCGCAAACATTGAGCTGATGTTCCTTATATCCTTTATATCACTAATGCTTCGAATATTTTGACACACATGAACGCTTTAATGAAGGCAGTACAACGTTTAACGAGACGTTTGACGTTTCAGCAGAAATTTCAACATTTTTTAAACCTTTTTTGGAGACGCTCGCTGCGAGCAGGTAACCATCACATGTAATTTGAGCGGGTCGTTCAATTCGGTCTGAAGAAATATAGGCTTACTGAATCTACAATAATTACGCTACTTACACTGTCATTACAATTAATTGCTGCAAAATACAATATGCTAACACTTCCACTTGCTTTAAGCTTGGTCTCCAGAACCTTGGCATCACATTGTGTAAATTTCACGCATTTATAGAGAGTCAATAATGCATTTCGCAAAGCGATAATGTAATGGTGCGCTTCGCACAAGTAGCCCGAGCACAAGTGGAAGCTCCTTGAGCAAGGCGAGGCTACAAGCACTGGATAACATTAAATTACCATGCAACCTTCAAAGTTTGGACGTATTAGGAAACTACGGCGACTGGCAATATACTGTGAATATGCTCCACCCTCACCAGCGTGTCATGGGCTCACCTGCCTGGTGACGCTAGCAGAGCTCGCAGCAATGATGGCTATTTCAGTGGTCCTTGACGAATTGCTGGCGGTGCACCTCCTTGTCAGGGGTTCCTGGTTATGCAGTCCATGGTCCAGGTGTCACCGCCCCTTTGCAAAGCTGCATCGACACGTCTCACAGTTACCAAGTAGAAATTAAAATTTAAGATTCTATTTTTCAAAACTACGGCAACATGACATGCATGTTGGACTTTGGGCTCATTATTTCATGAAGTTCCCAATGTGCACCTAGATTTACAAATACACAGGTGTCTGCATTTTGATCTTAGCTAATGTATCCACTGTGGTCTTCGTCCTATTGCTAATTGGCGCAACGCCGTAGCTGTCACGCCACTGGGTGCAAGTGCCATAAAAGGTCAGCATGTTACAGCACAGCTGTATGTGAACCAAGTCTGAGATTGTGCGCATTTTTAAAACCAGTGTCCCATTGTCTGAAAGGGGCCATGACATGGTCAAAAAAATGTGGTTTTCAGCAAAAGATAGAAGTAGAGGGTCTTTATGCCTGTACATATATGAAAATCGGATTGCAAAACAATGTTTCAGTACAAAATAAGCCTTGAAGCCGCCGGCTATAAACCTGTACGACTGCCGGCAACTGCCATTTTGCCATGGCGTGTGCGACATCATGTGCTGCATGGAGCGCAGTCATCTTCTGGCAAGGTTTCAGCAGCGGCGAACTTGTTTAGTTTCAATGCGAAGCTGAAAAAAAAGCCGAAATAGTTCGACGGCACGTGCCGCTTGCTACGGAACAAAACCGTTCGCCTGGAATTGGCCAGGAATGCCGACGTTCACAAAGCAAGCAGCTTGTTACGTCACAGTTCACATGTGCGCCAGTGTTGCCCGACCCTCAGTACGCTCTCGTGTTTATAAAAATATTCAGTTATCAAGTAGGTGATCGACCAAATGCACTGCAATTTCGCCAGCTTGTTTGTGGACGCACGAGGATTAATCCACATGGCACTGATTACGATAGAAAATTTGATGTCATGGCCCCTTTAACAAAAGGCTTGTGGTGCAAACTGAGAATGAGAGAGAAGACTGGAGAGGATGCTGGTCTTCTCTTTCCTTGTTCTCAGTTTGTGCCACAAAACTTGTCAAGCTATGTACCAGTTCACCTAGCAGTACACTCTGCTAAAGCATATTCCTATCCTCGTTCACCGTATTGCTCGAAGTACAAGAAATTCTCACGCGAGGATGTCAACCAGGAAGCCCCGTTCAGCGCCAACAGGGAAATGAGATGGGGGTGGGCAGGTGTCTGCTCTCCTGGTGCAGATTATGAAGACAGCAGTAGGTTGCACAGGTTGAGGACCTGTAATGTCATACAAGGCAGTTTCTAGTCCTGAATATGCGCAATGTACTATCACGAGCACTACGACAGAACACACGAGCGTGCGGCGAATAACATCGAACCCCAATTTGACTGACACTGGGGTAGCACTGAAAAATAAAGTGGAAAGGGTGATGCTTTTTCGTGAACTCACTCCCATCACACGTCCAGTTTTACAATGCGTAAAATGTGACAAGGGCTTGATATTGCAGCACCTATTGTAGCACTCACACGCAGCAAAGTACCACTTTTTAAAATCTATTTTGATGTATCCCGATTTTGTGTTACACACACACAAGCGAATGGAAAAAGCAGTATTTTGCCCAGAGCTTAAACTGCCCACTATAATAATTATTGCTGGGGTTTAACGTCCCAAAACCCACAATATGTATAGACTGCACAGAGCCGCACTCTGCTTGTCAAACCCGCTTCATACTCTCGAGTGGCCCGAGATACACAGTCAGCTGCAGTTTTTTTTATCCGCAATAGCGAGGCAGGTGTGCCAACATTTAGCGGAACCGCAGCACCCTTTCCAGTATGTTTCCGACAGTGGCTGCCGCAAAGCTCCCTGCGTTGGGTTTGAGAATTGCCTTGCGCTCGCGTGTTCCCGCTCGTACTGCTTCACGATTGTACTTCCACTCTTACAGGTTTACAGCATACATTCGAGAGGTTGCACAGAGGCCACTGAAGGCCAGACATCTTGCCTGAACAAGATTTGAACTGTCTCCCGATGGCACTCGAACTTATTCGACAGCACTCGAACACTGGCTCTGAGGCTTGTATGGACCCACGCAGGAACATGGCAGCCACCTTGCATTGCGCATGCTAATATGGCCACCGGGAACTGAAACGACAGTTGGGGAGAACGCTTGAAATAAAAGTGGAAAAAACATGGTCGATGCACAGGTGCACGTACCAATCCCAACTGCAAGGCCTACGGGTGATCCATGCACGGTCTTCTCCAAGGTCAGGATCATTGAAGACCAGGCTTGAAAAACCGGAGGGCAAGCGTGACCATAGAAATGAAACAAACCGTAGATGGACAGGGACTGCAATATATAGTAACAGACTTAACAAGCGTAGACCCGAGAGTTAATACAAAAAACTCACCTGTGCATCCATCGCGGCATGGACACTACTCACTGGGGCTAAGTCTATGGCATTTAGTTAAGGCGACAACAATTAAGCAGTCGAGAAAACTCTTAACGCCGTATTGCATCCACGGACGCCACGTTTTGTACCAGAATTAACCGGCACGAAACGTTGGCCAGGAGCGCAACGGAATCCGAAGTGGGCCCTCCTCCCGATGAAAACGCAAGGGGACTTCCAAAAGCTACAACCTGCCTAGTGTTAGCTAAAACCTGCCTAGTGTCCGCTACACGACTTGCCACACGACTCGTGTGGTGACAGTGGCCGCAGCAGGACTTAGTGGGTGGACGATTGCGAAGACAGGTACTGGCAGAGTACTACCCACCGAACGACAAGCACCGGCAAGGTAATACCCACCTATGTTGGCCTTTACAGTCCAGTGCCAGCCTCCCCAGGACGTCCTGTACGCGACCTGCCTAGGGTAAAACTATCGTGTTTGCGAGTGTTGTGCTGCTTGTCCTTTCGCTGCGGCCACGGCCTGTCATTAGAGACGCATACGACTTCAGGTTCACAAAGCCCGAAGCTATATGCGCCGCCACACCAGCTGGTCCCCTTTCGGTTTCATCGCGGAGAAGAGCCGTCGCAGCAACAACTGTGCCGAAGTTTAGCTACATGGTTCCCTGCACGATTAACCTCAAGATTCCATGGCACAAGAAAACCGGCAAGTGGCAATTGTCGTTGAAAGCATGCCACCTTCGCCAGCCCTGTTACTCTCACACCGCACCCTCACCAATTCGATGCTGCTGATGAAGCTGGCAACAATGACTGTCGATGTTCTGTTAATTGCCAGGGAAGCAGCTCGATCCTTGTCCATGGCCTCTTGTTAGCAGCACGTGGCCCTGGTGACACCAACAGTTTGCAGAGCTGCAAGAACACACATCACTGGTCATAATCAAATTCTGAAGTCTTGCATGTCCTAACAATGATACGATTACAAGGCACCCCGTATATGGCAGAGAACTGTCGATTACTTTCACCCACCTAGAGCCCTGTTAACAAGCACGAAAATCTAGGTACAGTATTCACGGAATGAAAAAAAATGTGGTTAAGCAATGCCGGTACCTTCAATTCCACGGTGTACAGTTCACGTCATATCGAGCAGCATAATTGCTACTTTGAACACTTGCACAAGAGCCAACCTTCGCTTTAGAGCCAGATTTGCTCTAGTGGCCACATTTGCTTAGCTTTAGCAGACAGGTTGCTCATAGAATTATACTAGTAGTAGTAAACAACTTCATTGAGGTCCTGAGAAGCTAGACAGGGAGGGATCTGTTAGGTATACATTCCTACTCAGCCATTGGTTAGTCCCACATCTGAACAGCGAGAGAGTCTTTATACTGAAAAAAATGTGCTTCAATCTGCGAGTACTGTACACTGGTGTTGCTGCGCTTCACCTACATCAAAATGCAGCATCCTTAGCTGGGAATTGAACTCATGTCCTCAAGCCTAGAAGCACGACACCTTGGCTGCTAAGCCACCATGGCGGACCCTAGTCGTGAAATACATTGCGTACACGCATTGCCCGAAGTATACGACATACTTACGAGGGGTACCGCAGAGCAGATGGCATGCTCCAGCCGGGGCAACTTTTGCCAGAAGCGAATGTTGACAAGCTGAAATGACACGGGAACAGCTTGTTACTCCCGACAGTTCGTGAGGAAAGAGCATTGCTTAAACTTACGCGGACCAGTGTAGGGCGGTGTTGGGCAAGACGTCATGCGCAATAGCGCAGGACTGCCTGCACTATTACGCATGACCGTTACGCAAGACGCAGTGTTCTTCATTCGCCTCATTCGCTCAAGCGGATGAGACGATGAAGAACATCGGATCATGTGACCTGCAACAGATGGGCTACTCGTTAGAAAACAGAAGCGCACACAGAAGACATGATGGAAATTATGCCATGGCATTAGACTGCATGTGAAAGACGACAGGACATGCACATGTCCCGCAGTCTTTCACATCCCGTCTTTCCAGCACTAAGGAGTCATTTATAGCAAACAACCAACTAGCCCAAAAGCCTGTACTCCTTAAAGAACGATAGGCACTCACCATGAGCACTGCTCCAGAAATCTTGGGTCAGGTGAGAGACTGACCAAGGCAGCAACCATGCGTGTCTGGGCGAGAAAATAAACGAGGGCAAAAATTAACATCGCAATGACACAAACTGGAAAGACGTGGACTAAACAGACAGTAATCGACTGACAGCAGCAGTTTTATTATTATTCTATTGCCCATAAATACAATGGCTGACTGAAGGCGTGAGACTAAAAGCGAGGAGCGCTTGATGAAGGTCTCGCACCTTTTACAAGTTGGCAGCAGCAGATAACAGGACATTTGCAATTATAGTGCAAGAAAAAAAAAAGACTTAACTAAATTTACTGAGGTAATTAATTCTTGGGGTTTTAAGTCCCAAAATGATAAGAGTATGAAAGACTAGTGTAGGGCACCAGAAATTACGACCACCTGGGGTTCTTTAACGTTCACCTAAAGATTTAACTAGATCTACTAGATATTAGGATCTAGTGACAACTACATTTAGCACAAACAAATTAATGCTGAAAAGAAGAAACACGGCAAGACGAGGACGAATGCAGGAATTTACGAAATAGCAAAAGAAAAATAGAAACCAACCTGGTCGATGATGACGTGCCGATTGAAGTCTATGCTGGTTCTGAAATGTTAAAGGCTGACACAATAACTCCGGGTGCCGCATTGCATCCACAACACCCACATTCCATGCCAGGAAACTGGCACGAAATGGTGGCCGGGAGCGCACCGAAGTTCCGGATGGGTCTTACCCCCCCACGACGGAAACTCCTAACCGCTACCTGCCTGCCTAGTGTTCGCTAAACCTGAAGCTATTACACACACTTCCGTCGTGGGAGAAGACCATGACCCTCGCTAGCCTGGTTAGCAGGCTCACCTCCCATTTTTTGATGCCGATGTTGAAGCTCGCAGTAACGACGATCCTTGTGAAGATCCCCGATGTGTTGCTGGCGCTGAAACTCCTTGACGATGGCCTCGTCTGCAGTTGCAAGACCCGGCAGCATGAAGAGCTTGTAGAGCTGCAACGACATTAGATACAGTGGTTACTGATGATGCAGTGGGAGCCTAACTCCCACTGTTTTGCCGGCTCACTTTTCAGGAAGAATTCATGCGAAATGGCTCAACTTCCCTTTATACTAGACTTGCATGTCGCAAAAAGCATTCATGTCTTAATGAACGTAAGTAAAAATTGGTAGTGAAATTCCTTACCAGATAAAGTCTGTCATTACTACCACCTCGCAATCTTAGTAAAGCTCATTGAAAGTAATAATTCTAGATATTGTTGACAAGAGTACTGTAATTTAGTTTGCAACAGGTTCACTAATGTTATTAACCAGGCTACTTTGTACAGCTATTGAAGGGACACTAAAGAGCAAAACGATTCTTCTCATATTAGTAAAGTACTCTTTCACGACACCAAAAACACCACGCTTGCTGTGAGAAGACGCTTAGTAAGTGAGAAAACGTGCAAAAACAAAATGTGGGTGGCGACGCCACCTTGAAGTTTCCGCACCATTCGCCGTGACGTCACATGTTTGGCGGCGCCTACTGGGGACTGCGTAGTTCCTAATCGGTAAAAATGAAGTACATTGTCCTCTGAGGGGCCATAGACTTAACATACGAAGTTTGGGGTAATTTTGTGGAGCCAATGGCGCCAAAATAAGATAAATACACTTTGAAATGCGTGACGTCACGTGGTGAGATTTCGGCGCGAAACTTAAAAATGAAACAACTTTATTTTCTCCTCTATTAATAAACTTATGATGGCGAAATTAACGACATTAGAGTTCTGAGAGCACAATTTTTCGATATAAACCGATTGATTGTTTCTCTTTAGTGTCCCTTTAACATTAGTGAAACAATTACCCCAAAAATAGGTGAATGCACATATGGTTTGTATGCACCGTTCCCATTGCCATATAAAGTGTTCTATTAAAAGAGCATAGTATCAAATTTGATACAGTAAGTGATAAAATTCACATTAATTAAATGTGAACTAAAAATCAGACTGATCATCTAAATGTTGCAATATTTCCTACCTCGTTAGGATGGTTGCTAATAAGTGAACAGCAATGTTCACTTATTATGTGAACATTGCTGTTCACATAATATGTTTGCACTGACTGTTGCACTGATTGCTGTTCACAAGATATGTTTGCACTGACTGTTTATTCAGCGTGTTGTAGTTATAACGTGGCCACGATATAGAAGAACAAAAACAAGCCTAGGAAAACTGTACCAACTGCACATTAGCTGTAGTTTGTATGTACATCCACGACGCTTTTAATGTTACCTGTCATGCAACTGGTAGATTTGAAAATTGTTTGAATCCCTAACGTGTCAATTACAAAGTTGTAGGCCACCTCGGAATAACTTCAGAACCAAGCACTCATCTTACACTGAAGTTAGACTGGTTGTACAGAGGAAGAATTCCTTGAAGTACGCGAAATCTTAGGTAGTGCGTGCTTACACACCGCTACTCATGCACTTCTATGCGAAAACCACCAGATACACTGCTGAATTTCTTTATCGCTGCACCGTATATGGCTTCACGCTACAACGGTCGCAGAGTAGAAACTGCTGTTCACGCATGGATAAGCGTGGTGTAGTCAGTTGCGAGTGGGGAGAGAGGTTGCGACTTGTAAGCAGGAGTCCCATTGAGAGTCGCCCAGCTCAATTTGTGCAAACCTCATTTTGTCGACAAAAACCTGCGAACAGTTGAAGCCATGCTAAGTTCCCGATGAGACAGTCAGCAGATGCCGACTTAACCTCCGCGCCAGCTAGGTCGTGAAGACCATCAAAACATCCAGCATGGTAAAACTACAATGCGGCGATGAACGAACGCAGCCGTACATCAATCAAAGTTTGCTCTGAAGTGCTTCTAGGCATGCGAATATGTCACAGGCTTTTGTTTTTCTCTGTCAAAAACAATAGTGAAACTTTCTGCAGAAAATTAATGTTCGATTCCGAGGTGTTTTGGGTCGGCCTACAACTGACATGCTAACGATTCAAGCAAGAATGAAAAAGACGTACCAAGTGATGAAAAATACTGGCTCTAGGCACACAACTACCGCTAACGCGCCGATGGTGCGCCTGTTCTAGATGTATTCTATAAAAATTATTGTCAAAGCAAGGGGGAAACCCTGGTATGGTAATGCCAAAGGCACATACAAGTCTGTCCTTTACCAAAAGCACAAGGTACAATAAAGTGAATTGACATCGCAATGTCTTTTGATGCTGATCAATAAGCTAATTAGTTCAGTTACCATGTTAAACTTGCAGCTCAATATGTGTTTGGGTAACAAGGCACAGTCGAGCCCAATAAGAGTTGCAACTTGTAGCCAGTGGTAAAAGTGGCACCAATGAAACACTGCATCGCAAACAAAAATTAGTTAAGGAAACACTTTAGATTACTTGTATTTTATAAACCAATGTAACATCTGCCATTGTCACCGAGGCTTTTTAAAGTCTTGGCTCAAGTTACATGGGACAAGCTATTCCAGAAAAGCAACAAAGTCACGATCGAGAAAGAGGTTCGACAACAAGATACAATCCCTATTGCTGCTCACTGCATGTCTGGAAGTATGAGTGACTAGATTGGAAAGAAATAGGAGGAAAGATTAACAGAACATTTTAGCAATTTACAGTTTGCAGACGTGTACACTTCACGAATGACAGCAGCCAAGGGGAAATGACTGAAGACGAAGCGAAAAACGTCAAAGCAGGGTTGAAGCTCAACATGCAGAAAGCAAAGAATGCTAGGTGGTATGGCGAGAGAAAAGTGCGTGCTCAACAACTACTCTAGAAGCAGTAGAAGAGCATGTAGAAGCTAAAGGCTAACAGGGGAGCCTACTCATGCAAAGGAAGTTCACAGAAGGTTAAAAATGAGCTGTTGCGCGTACGGTAGGCATTCTCGACTCGTCACCAGCGCATTACCACTGCCACGAAAGTGGGAAGGGTAAAGCCATTGCACTTGGGTCAGCTCTAACCTATGGGGCAGAAAGCGAAAGAAACTAGGAGATTCGTTAAGAGGACCACACAGAATACGATGAAACAAAAAACGATAGTTGAAACTAAGGAAGACAGCAGTGAGATTCAAAACGAACAGGGGTAGTAGATATTGGAGCAAACATTACGAGAAAGAAATTGATCAGGGCAAGTCATGCCACGAGAAGGACGGATAACCCGTGGTCAATTAGAGCGTCTGGATGAATACCGAGAGACGAAGTGTGACCGAGGGTAGCAATGGGTCAGGTGGAGTGACGAAGAAATTTCCAAGCATAAAATGGAATCTGCAAGCACAGGAAATGGTGCATTGGAAATCGTTCAGAGAGGGCTTCGCCATGCAGCGAACGTAATATAAGCCGACGATGAAACGCTTGGCAATTTGGAATTTCCAAAAGTGTCGTGAAAAGCCTAAGCGCACCACTGCTGTCAGTCAAAAAAAATTTAGACTCGTACAAACTCCTCTCACTTACGAAGTAGAGCCATCTACGTGGCATCTTGCAACATAGAAGTGGTTTGGCAGTTATCTGGAGTAAAAAATTGCCAGCGATTAAGATACTCCCTAATGCGCGGCTCCCCTCGACAATGATGGCAATGAGCTGCGGCCTCGACAGACAGTGAAAATGCTATTGCACCTTGTCCCATGAGGCACTTGCTATCTGTGCCGTTTCACCATCCTCCCCGCGTTCAATTCTTGTATGTATTGTAGTCTCATGACCGACAGACTCGGAACACCGACATTCGACACAACAGCTTAGAGCTGTATTTTAAAACACTAAGGAGGCCTTTCTGGTTAGGAACAGCAGTATTTCTCTGTACTAGCTGCCGGCCAGGAAGAGGCACTCTTAAGACCAAACTCGTGCCCAACTAAGCTGATAAAATGAATGCATTTACCGAGACAGGAACAAGCAGTGCTAGACTCTAGACTGTGATAGAACTGCAGACTGTCAGCGCGCTGTGTCGTTCTATCACTGTCATTTGTCCAATACTGTTTGTACCCGTTTTAACGATTAAACAAACAGCCCATGTAGGTGCACTCATGCATTTGCTGACTACTTTTTGAATGTTTTCGAGGAGCTAGATTTTCTTAATGTGCTGCGTAAATCTAAACATACGGGCGTTTCTCTCGTAACAAACTATACGCACCTACCATTGCTGGCAATCATAAGTGTAGTGCCCTTGTTCAAGCTTACATCAGCACAACTCGTAGTCACTATGGTGGGTGCCATTAGGTATACCAGCACACTAACACACCGTAGTAATAACCCTCTCGGAGAACAATGGCTGCGATTAAATCAGCTAGAAGCACGATTGTTTAATCTACTCGTGGACATGAGAAAGTGCTTACTTGAGGCAGTGCCAGGAGGATACCCGCCAGGAAGATCTGCCGTTGTGGCACAGGGGATGCGTGAAGACTTGGCGTTCCTGGGATGAGGTTAAAACTTATTAATTCGTCGAGGCACAACGTATACAAGTGGACGCAACTTGTTCTTTGCCAGTTCATGGGACTAGTGGCCAAGAAGGAGCAAGATACAGTAACAGAGCTGAGCTAGTTGGTACGTATTCATGTTAAGAGACTGGGCATGCAAATGAAAACACAGTCAAGACACCACAAACACCAATTACAATACTCCCTAATGAAAAACTGAGTTTGTGGTGTCTTGACTTCTCATGTGTGAGTAATTGCACGCCCAGTCTTAACATGAGCAAGATATATCATGCATTGGGTCAATGGAACCTTCTGCATAATCGCTGTCTTCTCCGTTTCCTTATTTGCTGCTCATGACTGCAGCCAACCACTTCAGTGGAAGCACTACTTTGTTCGATGGCTTGGTCCGTGAGCCACGTTCGAAGGCTAATGACAAAAGTATAGGTTTTGTCTGCTCTAAATGAATACAACTCAATACAAAGCGCAGTTGCATTTTGAATTTAAGATTATGTTTATTTAAATAAGGAAAGATGAGTGACTGCCGAGTAGTTAAATTTAATTACAAACTAATTAGGATTAATTACCAACTCTCGAAAGCCTAAGATCGAAGTAAAAGTCAAATGGTGCAGCGAATTGTCTTCTTGCACTAAGTAAGGCTTACTACAAGCAATTACCATAGTGAATGCACATATGGCATATGTTCAGGTAACAATTTACAGTTTAGCAGAATAAGAGTTCAACTTGTCCATGGTCAAAATGTGAACAAAAAGGCATGGCAGTGCCAACAGAATGAGGCAAATGAACTATATTACTGTAATTTTATAAAACAATACAACATTTTATGGTGTCGCTGCATTCTTGGAGCCCTTTGAAGCAAGACTACCATATATTGCAACTCTAGCATGACTGCAGTCGGCATCAAAACCACAAGGTCCGGAAGCACTACTTTTCAGGAATTTGACTATTTCACTGCACTGCACAGTACACGTCGGCGCGTTTCAGAACAGGCCGGAAATTTCAAAGGCTCCTTGTCTAAGCAGTGGGAATATTCGGCTTTTTAGTTATGTGTCGTGGTCCTTACGCTTTTGACCCTCACTGTACATATGTTGAGGCATGAGCGTACCACGAGCAAGAAAACAAAATGTCAAGGCTTTTACGCAACATCTGTACATTTACACTAGCAGCAACTTTAAGGGCAACACGTATCTGAAGTGCCGTAACTTTAGAGGAAGAAATGACGTTTCAGACCCTGATTCCGACACATTACTGTTAGCATATGTGTGACCAGGCCGTAGACAAGGGGGGGGGGGGAGGAGGAGGCTAGTGGCCCCAGCCCGCCTCGAAGTCTTGATGGATGGGGGAGTTTTGCCGAAAATTGTCAAGGCCAATTAAAGTGCCCCGCCCCCTCCCTCACCGAAAAAAATTGCTGGCTACGGGCCTGTGTGTGACACGTAGCATGAAACTCGCTCTAACGTAATTGAGAAAACCCTGGTTTGTGTAAATGTTGCGTAATTAAGAGTCCTAATTGCAGCGTATTTTACTACAGTCACCAGTAGCGTTTGATAACTTGCCTCCTCGATGTGTGTGTGTGTGTTTAAACAGGTTGTAAATGTTTATAAAGGTCAGTTATATTGGAGGGGCGGTATAAGACTAGCACAAAGAAATAAAGTAGACAAACGAACAAACTTACAAACTATCGCGCGCGCAACGCGCCTTAATTGCAAACTCTACCGCGCCAAAATTGCAAACTACCTCGAGCAACTCCCCCAAATTTAAAGCTGACGCAAGCACATGCTGAAATGCTATCAACCAAATAAATGCGCCTGCCATGGCCGGCCACGGTAGCTTAACGCAGTAAGGCGCGCCAAGTCACTAAAGTTGCTGTCACCATTTAGGCACCCCTAAACGCTTCGACACGATCGTATTAACCCTTGCGAGAACGATGGCTGCGATTAACAAAGCTTGAAGAAGTAATTGGTGGCCCTTCGCGTTTAATGTACTGCTCAAATACGAGAGAGATGCTTACTCGATCCAATGCCGGGAGCACGTCCGCCATCAGGACTCCCGTCGGCGATATACAGTGCGCAAGATACGCCGGTGTGGCACGGGGCGTGTCAGTACGTCAGCGCTCCTGGAACGAAAGCAACACTTGTTAGACGATGAAAGCATGCGTAAAAAAAATAAACGCAGTCTCACGAATAACGCTTGAGCGCGAAGCCACGGCTGGTCCATGTGCACTCTGGTCTAGCAGCCAAGTTGAAGCTACAGAAGAAAAAAAAAAAAGAGTGCAAGGGTTAACACGGCAAACGAAACACAAATCGTAAAAAGATGCCAGCTAGAACGGGCAGTACCAACTAGCACGTGAACGCGTTAAAAAGGGTTAACCCACCTGCGCTCCTCCCGTAGCAGGTCCCCGACGCGACGCGTTGTGCAGACTTGAAGTTCAAACGTTGCCAGTTTCTTGAAGTGTGGGGACAAGCCGACGAGGCAATTACACCGGGACGCTGCTTTGCGGCCCGCGAAAACCCCCATTACGCACCAGAAGTCTGGCACGAAATGGCGGCCGCGGGAGCGCCACGAGCATCCCGGCGTCGAGTCCGCCCGTGAACACAACCCCTGACAAACTACCTACCTGCCTAACCGTAAGCTAAGCCTGAGCTGTAGTACGCGCGCCTGTGTCACGGGGAGTTGGACCCGAAGTGGCAGCAGTTTTCAAGGAACCCACTCGCTAAAGTTCCACGCAACCTTTAACTTCGGTTGAGCTAGGAAACTATAGCGAGTGACGTTCGGTGAACACGCCCCACACCTCGCCGGCCTGCCATATATTGGGGCTCACCAATTACGATGCCGACGACGAAGCTCGCAGTGGTCCTCGATGAATTCCAGGCGACGCAGTTCCTGGTACACAGCTCCACAAGTCCAAGTAAAGTCCACACACGCACACACAGAAAAAAAGTTAAAAAGCGACTCGTACGTACTGCAACTACACGCCCCGTGCCTGAACATCGTGGCAAGCCAATCCATGGCGCCAAAGAACTGCCCTCGGTCCGCAACAGGCGCAGCGCGACCGGCTGGCAAGAGCAAAATGGAGGTCGGCGGCCCGCGTGTAACCCTTTTCGTCGACGCTCCGATATTCGCGCATGCGTTGTTGCAGTCAGATCTAGTGGCACCATTACGTCACGGCATCGTTCGTCGCCGTGTTATCAGCGCGATCTGCGCGCGGCGCGCACTGCGCTGGAAAGAAATCGAAGAAAAGATGTACGAAAACAAAATCGAAGGATGGCCCATGCGGCGCATGATAGTAGCTCTCGGAGGTTCCGGAAGCCCCTAAACTGCAGAGCTGAAGCGGTCGGATCGCTTTCGTGATGTCGTCCTTCTCGCGTATACCTTGTGCTCTTGAATTGCGAACCAATTACCGGCATGACTTGCAATTAAGTGACGAACGTGAGCGCATATGGCGCGCACTGGCCCCACCCCTTAGTCACCTACGAGGGGGGGGGGGGGGGGAGGGCGCGAAGTCTGCCCCATACCTTGACTGAGGCCCGTAGCCAGGAATTTTTTTCGGGGGGGGGGGGCACTTGCTGAGGGTCTTTACTATTTGAGAAAAACACCTATTTTCATTATTTATGTTCGGGAAAAAAAGCATGTCTCACCACGATTCCGGGGGGGGGGGGGGGGGGGGCAGGCCCCTAGGGCGTTTTTCCTGGCTACGGGCCTGCCTTGACTTAATAGGAAGGGGGGGGGGGCGCTGCGACGAACCTTCGCCCCCCATGAAGGGTAACCCTGTGCACGCCTATGCGTGAGCAAATAATGAAGCTAATTATATTTCTAGTCGCTGCTTCAACTCTTGCCACGCCGTCAGTCCGTTTCAGTAAGAAACCACGCTCCGGCACCTTTATTTGTTACTTAAGCGTCCCAGAAAGATATTATAGGCAGAAAAAGAAATGGCAGCGGTTCACAGTTCACATGATATGTAATATGGCTCTTAACGGCTGCTTTGAAGGGGGTGTAATTCCTTTACATGACCACGGCCGCTGGATACAAAGCGGCCGTGACGATGCGGGCGAGGTGGTCTTCAGTCTTGCGCTGTATTAAAGAAGACTTCTGGAAGGTCTTAATTGGTACGGGTGGGCACAAGATATACGGATCTTAGTTTACAACGGCGCGATGTCCGAAGGGATGGTCTGATGAATTACGCTATCTTTCTAGAATACGGGAACGAATCCTTCCCAAAACGCCATCCCCCTGGAACAGAAGCTGTAATGAGCCATTTCTGCATTGCGAGAACGAGTGGCCAGTTACGTCGAGCCGTAGCTGTCGTGCCGCTAAGCCCATTAGCGATACCGATATTCGACAGGCGCTTTCACCAGTCGCTCTTCTATCACGTACACGAGGAGCATCCTTTATCAACCAGACTTAACGCTGCGCCACAGATTAGCAAGTTCAATTGCACCCTTCCTACCAGACAAAAAGAAAATTCTTAGGTTTTACGGCATAGCGGGGGACTCCAGGCTGATTTAGACCACCTATCAGCGATGCGCTGCGCCTATAGGGGCGCCACTGAAAGCCGCGTAGCGGCGGCCGTTGGAACCACTCGCGGGTCGCGTAGCAGACGCCTCATTTGCGCGCGTCCCAGATAATTACTTTTGCGGCAACAGTGTGCGCAAAGGAGCCGCACTTTATAATAGTGGACATGTGTCCGATGTCACAGCTGTGTGGGACGACAATGTCCCCATATGCGACAAGTGTTTGTCACAGACAATCGACAACAAGCTTCTCCTACGAAGTGGAGCTCATCGTAAGTACACCGCTTTCTTTATAACGTCCCGATCACTAACGCCTGCATGCGTTGACGCGTGAACCAATGTTTTTTCTCGACACAGTAGCTTCGTTTACGTGCCATGTGCTGATATAGTAGATTTTGAGGGAGCGCTGTCGCACCGGCGTATACATTTCACAGGGTCGGCCACGTGAAGGGTCAGCGTTGGTAAAACTTTGAAACCAGCACGATAAACTTGTGAAAAAATAAACGATAAGCTTGTCATCATCGGTGCAGAAGCGCACAGCGAACATTCTGCACTGATGATCGCATTCCAGTGCCATCAATAGGTAGAATGCAGCCGATTTCGTACAGCACACGTGTGATTCCACGGCGTTTTTTTAAAGGAGCCGTCACCTGCCCTACATTCTCTCGCATTGCGCTTCGCGCCATTCGTTTTTCAAGTGAGCCAAGGCATCGCGTCTTATCAGTAATAACAACCTCATGTGAATTGTAATGTCTACAATGCAGGCGAGGCGACCAAGTGTAAACGTAGTAGCGTTCGCTGAAAACGTAGCGACAAAAAAGAAGAAATAAAAACACGGTAATCGTCTAACAATGCCGTAAACAAAGCGCCATTGCTTAGCTTCTACGTCGTACAGCCGCAATCCACCGCCGCCGTCGCTTTCGCTCATGAAATAGCACCGGAAACCTGTAGATGTGCGTTCCTGGCGATTTTTTGTGTGTGTTTGAGCAGCCGACAACGCAGCAGGCATTTTTCGACATCGCTGAGGCCCGCCAGAATCGTTAAATCACGATTAAAAACACATCCATCCGTGCACTCGCGTATAGACGCTCGCGGGAACACTGCTCCCGGGCCCCGCGAGCGCTTCCGAGCCATGGCGGCAGATGGCGTCGTCGGCGCTTTGCGCATCGCCTTATAGGCGATGCGCAAAGCACCGACGACGCCATCATGTCAGTACTCCTACAAGGAGTACTGACATGAATTTTAAAATTTTTCGGGTTGTTGCTCTAAATGAAAGCACGGGTGTCGAGAACCCTAAAAAGAGTGTCGTGGTGCCTGGGGATGCATTGCATATATTTTTAATACCGCTTCTTTCAACCAGCAGTTTCGGTTTCGGTTTCGAGAGGGCGGCTTCATAGTGACGTGTCAAGTCTGCCCGTGACGTCACGGGCAGACTGCAACCCACGAAATATGCACCTGCTGTCCTTTGCTGTCAGTCGAACGTGGTTCATGATGAGTGAACTGTCGTCCAGTGCCTCCGACAGCGATTTCTGTGATTTAGGCTGCATGCAGAACCCAGATTTCGCAAACCAGGTGAGCTGACTTGAAACGTCATAGGGCTCTCCATGCGGTGAAGCTGCCTTGCAGATTCTGGGAGATGAAAACTTTAAAATCAAACTTAAATATTTATACGTGTTTCCCGGATGCGGTGTGGGGAGAGCGTTAACACTACATGCCAAGGAAACCAAAAACGTCCGTTTTGCTGCACTTCAAAATCGTGTCAGTACTCCTTTAACGCGCACCTAAATCTAAGTGCGCTAGTGTGCAAACAAAAATCGGAACGAAATCGTGTCCATCACGTAACTCCTTGTAAGCGGAAAAAGAACTCGAAAATGGCAAAAATGGTGACATTGGAACGCTAAAAAATTGGAAATATTGATGTCTGGTAGCTTAGTTGTAGGCAGTCATCAGAAAATACAAAACACCCCTGGCCACGGCACCACAGGAATTACATAGGAGACATGTGTATGCAGTGTTACGTATAACGACTTGAGCCCGCGACTTACCAAGTATGTTGGGGCTCGAACTATCAACCATGCAAGCACGCAGGGCATCGAACACTCTACCGCCGACGCGTGAGCCGCCGTGGTGGCGCAGTGGTTACGGGGCTCGGGCGCTCCGAAAGCCGCGGATTCGATCACGGGCGCCGCGGTCGCATTTCCATGGAGACTAGATAGTAGAGGCCGGTGTACTGTGCGATTTCAGCGGACCTTAAAGGGGTCATGAACCACTTTTCCAAGTAATGATCTAATGACCTCAGTATCGGAGTTTACTGCCTCCCGAATCGATTGCCGCAAAAATTTCTCGAATCCGTTAAGAATGAGCGGGGTTACGAGGGTTTGGCGCACGCTTTCAGCGCTTTCTCTCTTTTCTCGTGCCGACGAGCGCACTGGAAGCTACATAGGGAGGGATGGCACGGGGGAAAGAAGTTACGTCAGCGCGCGTCATGAAACGCGATCGCTGCCCCGCTGTGATTCGTGTGCGCGAGTGCGGCTACCGTCTACTGAGGAGTGCGGCGCCGGCAAGTGGCGGCACCCCGTGGCAAGAAGCGCATCTGATCCGAATGCTGCTCTCGATTTACGTCGGCTATCGGCCAATAAGCATGCTATGTCTCTTGCGACGTAAACAGGCAGATCCGCGACGTGGACGGGTAGACGCCCCGCCCACCGACGAGAGTGAGAATCGGCCTTTGTTTGAAAAGAGGGCGCCTGAGGAAACGGCAACTTCGCGCTCCGCTTGTGGCCTTTACGCGGCGCGCAGGACTGTAATATTTGGCAGAGCAGTTCATAGCCATATCAGCTTTCCACAGGATGTGTTTTTTCAACAAGCCCAAGGGGTGCTTCATGACCCCTTTAAAGAACCCCAGGTGGTCTAAATTATTCGAAGCGGTCCACTGCGGCGTCTTTCATAGCCTGAGTGCTTTGGGACGTTAAACCCGATAAACACGCCGGCCAAACCAGCGTCCGAAGTATTCAGGGGCCTGAATACCGAACATTCCATGCATGCACGGTATCCAAACCTAGATTTTTGAATTTGGCAACTTCATTTTTAGTCATTAAAAAAAATCGGAACCCTTGAACTACTGTGAAGATGGAAGCCAGTGAAGCCAGTAACTGCGACAGCGGCGCTTCACGGTGTTTTCGCGCTTCTGCGCGCGTTGGCGCTCCTTCAATTCTCACTCTTCTTCCTCGTAGCGAACGGCACGTGTCCGCCCGATAGCGAGTCCAAGAGGCACAGCGACTACTGGTGGGAAGCGCCGCCGCCGAGTATCGCGACACTTCTGAAAGAAGTATCGGCGGTGGCGACAGGGCGGGTCACCTGCTGCGGTGAGAGGGCGAGGGTCGCCGAAAATTGTATTACGCGTCATTTTGTCCGCGGACGCGATCCATCAGAACTAAGTCATCAGTGCCGTAACCAGGGTGTGGGGAGGGATGGCGGTTCAACTCCACCCACCCCCCGAAAATTTTCAATTATGCATGTGTATTATATTCACGCACTCATACAAGCGCACGCACAAACATTCATAAAGTATGGTTGAAATCCTCCCTCCCCTCCCCTAAAAATATGTCTGGCTACACCACTGCCAGCCATACAGAGCTTCGCTGAGTAAAAAAAAACGAAAATGTACCAAAGTCAACGAAGTGACGTCATTTCACGTCACGCTGACTGACCAGGGAGCAACACGTGCTCAGATAGCGGGCAGAAAGAACGCTTAGTCATCGTCAGACGTTTCTTAGAAATTATCTAGAAGTTTACGCTTCTAGAGAAATGGTGCAAAAGAATTTTTTAACATTACGTTTAGTTGTCTCTTTATCGTGTACACCAATGCACGCCAGTATAGTTATGTACCATTCAGTTCTAGTCGAATGTTAATGTTATAATATTTTTTTACCTTTCTTTATCTTAGGTATGGTGAACATCCGTCACGCGACCCGCGGTACTATTCGCATTGAGGGCTATATTGCTAAAGTCCAGCGTGCAATTTCGGTGCAGGACATATATAAAAAGAAACGTACAGACACAGGCCGGTACCAGGGCTTAAAGTCAGGGGGGCCGGGGGGGCCCGGCCCCCTCTCCATTTTTCAAGGAGGGGCCCGGCCCCCCCTCGGCCGTCCGACGGAGGCACTGCGGCACCCATTTGACAAATGTTGGAGTTGAATATTTTGGCAGTAGTGCTTTGTGCGGGGAGATTATACTCTGCAATTTTCCGAATAATGATTTAATCGCGAATGTTTCGTTGACGGGATGTCAGCAAAACAGAAGAAAACAGGTATCGTCGTACTGCTGAATGCAATTCACTAATACACTGAACACCATGGGCAACGCCTCTTGAAACCATTGGTCACCACCCTGTTCGACAGAGCGTCTTGGCACAGCATACTGTTTCATGAGGCACCTGAGTGTGAAGCTACCTGCTCGTGAATCATGTAATCGTGTAATGGTTCACCTTGGTCTGTTTACTTTGCCACTCAGTTTTCCTTCTTTTATTGTACATGACAAGTCTGCTGTAATTGCAAAGACGCATGTATTTTGCCTACTTTATTAGGCAAGTGGTAGTGAAAATAAAATGTAGCATTGACGTGCCTGTGGTTCTCAGCCTAATACGTTTTTGTTTTTATTCCCGGTCAACATACATTGGAAATAATGCATTTTCATAGGTTTACTACCATCGCATTTTTGCCCAAAATTTGATAATACTACCGCGAAAGTGCATCTTGACCGATATATCTAGAAATCCTGCGTTTCTTCTTCGGTACCAGCGATATTTTCTTCGAGAACACACACACACACACACACACACATATATATATATATATATATATATATATATATATATATATATATATATATATATATATATATATATATATATATATATATATATATATATATATATATATATATATATATATATATATATATATGTTACAAGCTGCCACCAACGTCGCCGGCGCGAAGTCGGCGACGGGAATGACAGCAGGTTAGTTCGTTCCGTACGTAAGCAGAGACAGTGAAGAGATCAAAGACCTGGGAAACAAAACAAAACAACTTTACTCTAGTGATATTGCAGCACAAGGAACGGTAGCAGAACACTTATTAGAACTAACAAAATACATCAACACTCAATACCTACGATTAACAAAATACATATGAAATCAATAAATCAGCTTACAAGAGAGAAGGATTACGAACTACTCAAGAACTAACAAACACTAAAACTATAAATGCGAAAGTTCGAAGATATAAGCAGGTGAGGGCATACGTGTGATGACCGGCAGCGTTGAGTCCACGACGATCGGAAGCGAGAAGTCGAAGAGAGTTCTGGCACGACTGCGATGTCGGTGGTGTTGCAACGCTGGTGTTTCCGGGAGGCTAGTGCTTGAAGGCGATCTCGAGCAGGTTGAGCTAACCCGAGAGGAAGCTCCGATGTCTACGATGCAGACGTTACTTTCTCGTCACAACTAGACGAGCGGCTAAGTTTAGGTGGCCAGCCGATACAGAGCCACACTAAAACTTCCAGAAGAGATACTTGTTGATCTGCTTCTACACCATGTTGGTAAGCGACTAGACTGCTTAGCAGGGCCAAATCCTGCGCTTAAATCATCCTCGTGTCCCCTCATCCTTTACCTGGGGGAACAAGGGACCTCTACCTGGGTCCAATCATGCGCGTTTCATCGTTCGAAACTCCGCCCTAAAATTACACTGACCACACCCCCTTTTAATTAGGAGAGGGTCCTCAACTGAGCGAGGGTGACAATCTGTTGGGGTGCTGCCATACGGCTTGTCCACCAGAAGTTTTTCCCGTGGGAACGGTCAGTCTTGAAGTCAAAAGCTTGTTCGGAGTACCTCGCGGCCTTTGCAAGATCCTGCCGCCGCCGCCGTAGGTACAAAGGATCAATCGTCCGCGGCGACGTTCGAAGAAGGACACCCCATTCAGCACTTCCCGGCTCTTTTCAAGAGTACGCGGCTCCCGCCGGTCAGCGGGGAAGAGTGGCGCCCGTCAATTAGCCGTGACGCCGGGTCGCAAAAATCGCAGTCCGTGACAATATATATATATATATATATATATATATATATACATATATATATATATATATATATATATATATATATATATATATATATATATATATATATATATATATATATATATTGCCGCTTTACGGCCCCCCCCCCCTCCAATGAAGGGAGACTTTAAGCCTTGCGCTCTGAAGTACAGCATTATGAACCAACTGGCCCAGCAAAAAATTTTCTTGAGGGCTACATTCTCCCGCGCGTCGTGCAAGAGATGTGAAATATCTTCAAAAATGTCCCTTATTTTCACTCTTTATTATCATTATTCTTCGGCAGCACCTTGAGACTTGCGTTACGCTGCATCTGCCCGCCCTGTTTGAGTACGCGTTAGCTGCAAGCCCTACGAGCTTCCAAAAAAAAAAATTACACCATCTCCCACTCAAGGGAACCGTGAGGGGATGCGAAGCAACATTGGGGGCGCACACCAAGTTTCTGTTACGTTCACTCGGCGTTTTCGTTAGGTTTGCAAGTGGTGGCGACGTTGACGTTACAACTCATCTGAACGGGGCGCTTATATACACATGAAATGGGGGATGGAGAGGAGAGAGCGGGTTACAGGCTGCATTTGGCATAGTTATAACATAATGCTGATTCTTTCTTTCTTTCTTTTTTAAATCGTGGTGCTCAGTAGCCGGGACACTGTATACACAAACACGCGCATATTACATGTGTGTGCGCGTGCCCACGTAAACCATTTTTATCCGAACTAACTTGTACCACTATGCGATTTTCACATATGGGCATTCCTAATCTAAGCATGCATGGTTTTCACTTTCCAGGACAGTTACCGTGGCCACATGAACATCAGCCATGCCGGCAGACCTGACCACTGCAATCAGCACCTTTACCATAGACCTGTACAGGCAGCTCCTTTCCGAGAGTTGTGGTGAGACAGATGACATTGTCATCTCTCCATTCAGCATTACAGCTGCTCTGTCAATTACCCTCGCTGGTGACAAAGGGAACACTGCTGCCGAAATCGCCAAAGTCTTGCACACAAGTGGTGTCCTGAATCATGGACAGTTCTCTGAATTCTTTGCCAGAGTCTCAACCTACGCACCGGATGTGATGTTGGACATTGCCAATTGCATGTACGCGGGAAAGACGTTCGTAGTCCTAGAAGACTGCCTTGCCACATTGAAGAAATATAGCAACAGCACAGTGGTACCCGTCAACTTCAAGACCGAAGCCGAAGCAGCCAGACTTGCCATCGATGCCTGGGTTGAAGAAACCACGACGTCAAAGATCAAAGACCTTCTTACCAACGGCGTTGTGGATTCCGACACTGCGCTCGTGTTGGTCAATGCCATTTACTTCAAGGGTTTGTGGAAAGATCAGGTCAACTCCAAGGCGATTTCCCTGCAGGAGTTTCACACGTCCAAAGAATCGTCTAAAGAGGTTGACATGATGTACAAGCAGTCGCGCTTTGGGATCAACACCGAGTGCACCGACTTGAACGCTAACGCGATCGAAATCCCGTGCAGAAGTGGCGAGACGTCCATGGTGATTCTGCTGCCCTACGACATCGACGGCCTCGCCGAGCTGGAGGCAGCATTCACACCGTCGAAGCTGTTGGACATCCTGAACAGTCTCCACTCGAGAATGGTCGCTCTCAGTCTCCCACGATTCAAAATTGACTACAGCGTGAACCTTAAGCAAACACTTTTCGCAGTGGGAGTAAAACACTTGTTCAGTAACAATGCAGGCCTGTCGGGATAGACGGGAAAAGAGACCTCACCGTTTCAGCCGCAGTTCACAAATCCTTCTTAGAGGTGAACGAGGAAGGCACAGAGACAGCTGCTGCTACGGCAATGGTGATAATGGTCATAGGCGTGGGCACGGGGGGGGGGGGGGAATCTGCCTTATACATTGACCCCCCTAGTCACCTAATAGGAGGGGGGCGCAATATCTGCCTTGTGCATTGACTTAATTACTAAGGGGGGGGGGGGTACTGCGATGAACCTTCGCCCCCCCCACCCCCCCGCTGTGGAACCCTACGCACGCCTATGATTATGGTGAAGTGTGCTGTGGTTCCCATTCCATTCAGTGTTCACCACCCGTTAATGTTCTTCATTCGAAGCCACGACCCAGACGTCATTCTATTCGCTGGGTCAGTACGTGATGTGTAGCAGTTTATGGCAGCTGGACAATGCAATTCGCTGGTGATTGCCAACAATTGCTTATCATAGGAGTTGGTACTACATGTAGGCTGTTTTTCCCCGCCATGGTGGTCTAGTTAATATGGCGCTCGACTGCGGGCCCGAAGGTCGCGGGATCGAATCCCGGCCGCGGCGGCTGCATTTTCGATGGAGGCGAAAATGTTTGAGGCCTGTGTGCCTAGATTTAGACGTTAAAGAACCCCGGGTGGTCAGAATTTCCGGAGCCCTCCACTACGGCGTCCCTTTTAATCATATCGTGGTTTCGGGACGTTAAACCCCAGTTATTATTATTATTATTATTATTATTATTATTATTGTTGTTGTTGTTGTTGTTGTTGTTGTTGTTGTTGTTGTTGTTGTTGTTGTTGTTGTTGTTGTTGTTGTTGTTGTTGTTGTTGTTGTTGTTGTTGTTATTATTATTATTATTATTATTATTATTATTATTATTATTATTATTATTATTATTATTATTATGTAGACTGTTTAATGTTTAGCAGTCATGGGCATTGTCGTAGGCGTGAAGGGTTCTGCAGTGGCTCAACAGCTGTAGCATTTTGCTGCTGAAATGCGGGGTTGTGGGTTCGATTCCTGTTCACAAAGGCCGCATACTGGTTTAATAATAATAATAATAATAATAATAATAATAATAATAATAATAATAATAATAATAATAATAATAATAATAATAATAATAATAATAATAATAATAATAATAATAACAATAATATCTGGGGTTTAACGTCCCAAAACGACGATATGATTATGAGAGACGCCGTAGTGGAGGACTCCGGAAATTTCGACCACCTACATACTGGTTTAGGCTGAATGCAAAAAAGAAAAAACCTATACTACAGTTGGCGACAATGCAAGGATTACAAATAGGCTCTTCTTGTAGTAAAAGACAATCGAAGAGTATGTACGTTCAACGTAATGGATAGCACTGTTCAATCCAAATAGAATTGGTCAGAAGACATGCCAACCTTTTATGACTGTTCACTTCCCTCCATGGCTTCACGTGCTTTGGTGTGTTTAATGGTTTATTCAATGGTTAATCCTACGTAAGATATCCTTATGTCCCTGACATTAGGAAGAAACTCGAACATCCTGGCAAATTTCGTGGCAGATTATGATACCACTTTTCAGCCGAGAGTATTTTAGCTAAAAGCATTGAGCGTTTATTTTGGAAACTTTGGGTGACAGAACTAGAGTTACCTTTGCTCTTTTGCAGTGGGTAGGCACACATGCCGTAATACCGTATGCCTGGCTTATACTGAATTCTGAGGTCGTCACAGTGCTGATTTCTGAGGTAGACTTTATGGGCAGGAAATGTCGCATTGACAGGAAAACATATTTGTGAGGCTGGTGCAAGAAAACACTGCCACAAGAGAAGAGATGATGCTAAGCTCATAGTTGCCACTTTGTAACAGATTCTTGTTCTAAGCAGGCAAAAACACGCATCACAATATTTGCTATGCACCCAGAAGCGACAATTCTTAATTCTTAATGTACTACTCTAAATCATGAAAAATCCTTGAACGTGGAGTATCACAGGAGCCAACATTTTCGACGAGTGGTCTTGTCTTCTTCATTGCAGCGACTGTAGATCAGCCGCGATTAACTTTAAAGGTATCGAGCAAAGAAAGAATGCAGAGTCCTATGCTATATCTGCTCTGTGCACTTCAGATGACAAAAGTATGCGCATTTGTTGCAATGTCAGCTCCATTACAGGTATGCCTATTATTATTGTAAGTATGGCTGGGGAACGCGGCAAGTCTTCGCGAAACTTGAGGCGCTGCCATCTCGGAGGCAACGTTTCACGAGACTGCGAACACGGCCGCGTTTACTCTTATATTTTCGCACTCCCATATAACGGGTAGAATTGAATACGTCGTCTATGACCTACTTCGCACGCTCCTAAGGGCGCGATTGCTTCCCGTCGTTATTATAATATCTTGGCGTAGACATGTACGCTAACCCACATTAGCCGGTAAACAGACGCTAGATATTTTCCGACATGTAACCTTATTCTACGAAATATACTAGCTTTTTAGAATTTACGAGGACAATCTTTACTTTCAAACCATTCACAGTTCTCGTCGTACCTTAAGCTCCACGATCATTTTATGAAGGACAGTAGAAGACTTTTAAGGGCTCGTTTTTCTTTGTTAGACACAACATTAATGAGATCAAAGGGACAATAATGCCAAGGAAAGTGTAGGGGACGTTATCTGTAGTAACTAGAATATAAATGTGAAGAAAGTAAAGTGGACGAAAAGATAACTTGCCGCCAGCAGGGACCGAACCTGCAACCTTCGAATAACGCGTCCGATGCTCTACCACTGAGCTACGGCGGCTGGGGAATGCGGCAGACCTACCACGCATTTTATGCAACATCACATTCGTGGTAGGTCTAATGCACCCAGCTTGGCTACATAGTCTCCACTAACAATAACAAAGAACGCGCGTGCTTGCTTTCCTGTCGCTAAGCTGTCTCCACAGTTTCTCAGAACGTTACGACTGAGGAATCTTACAATACACGCCTTTGGCGCCGCGTGTCTTCCTGTAAAGCTAGCTTTCCCGCACAAAAGCTATTGAAAGGAGGAGCCCGTTTTCAGGCGTTTCTTCGCATTGATGGCAAACAGTGCTGAAAATAAACGTCCAGTGCACACCTTAAAAGGTGTAACGCACGAGTTACGGTAAGGTGTGGTTTTCACTACGCGCTACCTACACCACTGGCGTAGCCAGAGAGGGGAGGTGGGGGGGGGGGTGTTGAACCGCCAACCCCTTCTCAAAAATTTTCAATTTTACAAGTGCATATATACACGTACACAGAGAAACGCGCACACGAGCATGCATAAAGTGTGGTTGAACCCCACCCCCCTCCCCCCGAAAAAAATTTCTGGCTACGCTACTGATCTGCACCTTAGTGGTCGTACTAAGGTGCATGTCCGCCCAGAGCGCTAGGAATACGATATTCCTGAGACCACAGAACACGTATTGTGCTCTGTCCAAGATCTGTTGTGCAAAGACAATCGTTTTACAGATCATCTGTCGAAGTTGATCCATCAACCATTGTCTGAAAATGTTCTATTGGAAATGGTTCTGTTGCTTCTCGCCACCAGAGAGATATCCTCAAGGCTCTTGCCAATTTTTTGCACGAGAGCTGCCCGGTTACGAAACCCTGTAAAATCTTCAGCTGCTCAGGTTTATTCGCCACCATTTTCATACTGATAATAACATTTACATATTTACATAATAAGTACTTACACACACGCCACGGTGGTCTAGTCGTTATGGTGCTCGAGTGCTGACCCGAAGGTGACGGGATCGAATCCCGGCCGCGGCGGCCGCATTTTCGATGGAGGCGAAAATGCTTGAGGCCCGTACACCTAGATTTAGGTGCATGTTGAAGAACCGCAGGTGGTCTAAATTGGTGATAAAATTGAGCCATTGTATTTTACCACGCATTGTCATTGTATGATAAGATAGATGGTAAATAAACTGAAACTGAAAGCTGCAGCATGTGATATGACAAAGGTTCTTTCATCCAGTGAAGACAAAAAAAAAAAAAAACGAATGTAGGAAAAAAAAATATATCGACGGCTCAACATTCGCGTCGATTGATCAGATCTCAGAAGGCAGTTTTAGAAAGGGGTATTCCACTGACAGGACATTTGCGATTTACCAATTTCTTACTGTGAAATAACGTCTAAACCTTCGATCTTGTTTAGAGGAGAAAAATACTTGAGAACTGGTTAAGAGAGCGCTTGAAATAATTGTACCAAGAATGGGACGCGGTAATTCCGACGTCATGATGCACTGACGTGCACTCAGGAAAAACCTATTCTCCCCATCTCCTCCTCCCAATCCCCACATTCCCGCTTTCCCCCTGGCCTTCCTCAAGCAGGTTTCGCCCTGTCATAATGCTAGCGAACATTTCGAACTCTCAGAGTCTGACATTCGTGAGCAAATAGTATGTGTACTAGTGTGTACTATTCGCTCACGAATGTCAAACTCTACGAACACAGCAGTGTTCCTAATGCTTCCAAAGTAGGTTTCAGCTGTAATTCTTGATAATAGTACACTGAGTTTTCAAGTTATTTTCCAAAGCAAAATATTTGATAGTTGCAATTAGCCGATCAGCTATATAGGTGCGAAAGTACCAAACTGTTTTATTTTTCCAACATGAATTGCGAACCGCGGAAACTTGCGTTATAATTAAGTTTTCTTTTAAAGTAGCAGTATACATATCCGCAGACAAACATTTGTACGGGATTTATTTATTACAATGGTATTTTTTTTATTGAAATGAAAAATAAATGAAGGAGTTGTTGTCACCATGCATTGCTTGGTGACGGCTACCCTTTTCACTTAGCTGTTAGGATATAAATTTAAGAAACAAAAATATTATATATATTATATATTATTGCTTTTGCTTATTGTATATATATAATCCTACATTTGGTAAGTTCAAAAACACTCGTTTGAACAGAGCACACACACAGTCGCGGTGCACACTTTCAGTATAGTCCGTTCAATATTCATCACAAATATTTGTGTCATAAAAAAAAACAAAAAAAAAAACAAAAAAAAAAAACGCTGGAGCACTTTCATTGCTTTGTGGTTTATCCTAGACGGCCATGGGCCTAGTATTTTCGCCAACGAAAACGTTCGCTCCGAGACCAGCGTATGGAGTTCCTGTTCGAGTGGCTGTCAATGTGTCGTGCTTGGGACAGTCAAGATGATGCACATCCTCATAGCCGTGGCCTCACGAACATGTTGGTTCCGAGTCGTATGCCATGAATACCATGAATGAGTGTGTCGATACGTCTTGGGATTTGGGGGTCTAATTGGCACTCAGTTAGGATCAACAGCGTAATACAGTATGTCGCGCCCATACCATTAATAGGCTACGATCAGAAAATTGGTTTCAAGCGCAAACGTACGCCGCAGTTTGACTACGACGACTGGATGACTCCGCGCTGTGCACCTATATAAATCAGAGAAAGCGAAAACGTTCTCGCATTGCACACCAATCAAGGTACGTCCGCCGTCGACGAAATTGAGCCCGTGATCTCGAACTCGTCAGATTAGGCTACGGCGGCAGAATTATATATGATCGGACGTATCTCGTAGCCGCGGTTCTCTTCATCTAATTCCAGATATCTTTGTTCGTCGGCGTAGCTTGTTTCGCTGTCCAAGCAGCGTTGTACTAAGCATATTATAGGCACTACGGACATACAGTCTCATTCAGTATGACATGCAACACAGGAGCGCGTGGCCTCACGAGCTCAGATCAACCATGGCTTCCAAAGGCCCTTATTTCCACAGCTAATGGGCATGCTCCCAGACAAGAATGAGGCGCGCAAATTAGGGTTATTTGAAGCCACGCGCAATCTTCGTGCTCGTGGGGCCACGCGCTCTGTGACGTAAGTAACATTCACCGCGACAGTACGTCCAGTACGTTGGAAACGAAGGAGAATCAGCGGGCGCCAGCGCGTCTACTTTGAGCGCATTCAGACCCGTGATTTCCCTAGTGTCCCTAGCGCGGGGCGTGGCCACAAACTTAATCGAAACAACGTCGCGACGCCAGTCGCGCCCGATTCGCGGCCCGGCAACGCCTTTTATTTTACACTTGCTTCGCACTGCTTTGTGCACCTTCGTTTTATTCCGGGACCTGTCATCTAGAACGAGCAGCACCAGCTCATTCACAAGTAAGCGCAGCACGAAATATACGCTAGTTTTGTTGATGTTGATCGACATGATGTCGCGCGTGCGCACTGCGAATAGTATGCGATCGAGTGACGTAAACTGTCCCACTTCGGGCACCATATACGCGCTCGCTTTCAATACGAACGCGATAACAAAATAATAGAGCCTTTAGCAGAGTACTGTGGTGGTCGCCAGACGACCATCTGCCGCGGTCGACCAGGCGCGCGCGATTCTCGATCGACAAGTATGGCAATACGCAAGCATGCAATAAATATTAAACGAATTGAACAATATATATTTATTTATATAACTTAAACACCAAATGAAATGATCACTTAATCGTTGGACGAACATACTATACCTGTGGAGGTAATAATAAATTAATAATAATATCTGGGGTTCAACATCTCAAAACCACGATATGGTTATGAGGGACGCCGTAGTGGAGGGCTCCGGAAATTTCGACCACCTGGGGTTCTTTAACGTGCACCTAAATCTAAGTACACGGGCCTCAAACATTTTCGCCTCCATCGAAAATGCAGCCGCCGCGGCCGGGATTCGATCCCGCGACCTTCGGGTCAGCAGCCGAGCGCCATAACCACTAGACCACCGTGGCAGGGCTATACCCATGGAGGTCGTGCAGTCCATATGTGTTGACATATACACCGCAATTAATTGACTAATGCGTGAACTATAAGTACGTATATATGTAATGCCTCCTATCAAATGTGCGTTCGAGCACACACACACCACACACACCACACACACACACACACACACACACACACACACACCACACACACACACACACACACACACACACACACACACAGAGTTTTTCACTATTAGGTGAGTAATTTTTGTTGATTACAAAATTTATTATTATTATAATCTGCTAAACAAATTTCATTAGTGAAAAATTACCAGCAGCTTCTCTGTTGAGGGAACAAATGTGCACTAAGTTTATTTATTTATTTATTTATTTATTTATTCAATACTGCCAGCAACCTTTTGGTCGCCAAGGCAGGAGTGATTACAGTGCAGAAGGTTACACTTGTTACCAGTAAATGTCGTGTACAACGACAAAATAACACTGAAATACATAAACACCAAGAGTAATACAATGAACAATCAATCTTTAGTGACTAATGACAAGTAGCAAAAGGCCACCTTCCGCAAAGCAAAGCACACAAGAACGATACAATGAACAATCAATAACAAGTAAATCGTAAATCGCTTTCAAGTATCAAAGTACCCAGTAATCACAAGTAGGAAACAATAGCCGATAAAAAAAAATCAGTCGTTCACATATTCACCCCACCTCCTTTGGCAGCCCGTTCCACTCAACTATGGTCCTCGGAAAAAAGGAACCCTTGTACGCATTAGTTCTGCATTGAGGTATCAAGATTGTTTTGTTGTGTTTCGTCCGGGTAGGTCGTGACGTGTTAAATTGCATGTATGCCTGGAAGTCTAGCTTATTCTGACTGTTAATGATGTTGAACATCACCTTGAGACGGTGCAATTTCCACCGAGATTCAAGTGTGCAAAGACCAGACTGCATATAAAGTCCTGATACTGACACGTGCCTACTATATTTATTGTAAATAAAACGAAGCGCTTTTCTCTGAATACGTTCTATGCGATTAATCTCTGATTAAGTTTACATCACATAACGCCACTTCTTTCTTTTTTTGAAAATTGTGGTGCTCAAAGGCTGGGACACTCTGTATACACAAACACACGCACATATATATATGTGTGTGTGTATGCCCACTTAAACCGTCTTTATGTGAACTAACCTGTAATGCATACCACTATGGCATTTTCACATATGTGTATTCTTAATCTAAGCATGCACGGTTTTCACTTATTTCTAGGATAGTCACCATGGCCACATCAACACCAGCCATGTCAACGGACCTGACATCTGCAATTAGCACATTTACCATAGACCTGTACAGGCAGCTCCTTTCTGACAGCTGTGGTGAGACAGCGAACATCGTCGTCTCTCCATTCAGCATCGCAGCTGCTCTGTCAATGACCCTCGCTGGTGCCAAAGGGAATACTGCTACCGAAATCACCAAAGTCTTGCACACAAGTGGTGACCTGATCCACGGACAGTTCTCCGAATTCTTTGCCAGAGTATCGACCTACGCACCAGACGTGATGTTGGACGTTGCGAATCGCTTGTACTCGGAAAAGACGTTTGTAGTCCTAGAAGACTACCTCGCCACATTGAAAAAATTTTACGATAGCACCGTGGTACCAGTCAACTTCAAGACCGAAGCTGAAGCAGCCAGAGTTGCCATCAATGCATGGGTTGAAGAAGCCACAAAATCAAAGATCAAAGACCTTCTTCCAAATGGTGTTGTGGACTCCGACACTGCGCTCGTGTTGGTCAATGCCATTTACTTCAAGGGTCTGTGGAAAGATCAATTCAACCCCAAGGTGACTTGCCTGCAGGAGTTTCACACATCCAAAGAATCATCTAAAGAGGTTGATATGATGTACAAGCAGTCGCGCTTTGGGATCAACACCACTTGCACCGACTTGAATGCTAACGCCATCGAAATCCCATACAGAGGTGGCAAGACGTCCATGGTGATTGTGCTGCCCCACGAAGTTGATGGCCTGGCCAAGCTGGAGGTAGCACTCACGCCCTCAAAGCTGTCAGACATCCTGAATGGTTTTCATTACAAAACGGTCGCTCTCAGTCTCCCACGATTCAGAATCGAGTACAGTGTAAACCTTAAGCAAACACTTCGCTCGATGGGAGTGAAAGACTTGTTCTCTAACAATGCCAACCTGTCGGGGATAAACGGGAAAAGAGACCTCACAGTTTCAGCTGCAGTTCACAAAGCCTTCGTAGAGGTGAACGAGGAAGGCACAGAGGCAGCGGCTGCTACGGCAATGGTGATTATGAAGAAGTGTGCTGTGATGGCCATTCCATTCTGTGTTGACCACCCGTTCATGTTCTTCATTCGAAGCCACGACCCAGACGTCATTCTTTTTGCTGGGTCAGTACGTGATGTGTAGCAGTTTATGGCAGCTGGACAATGTAATTCACTCGTGATTGCCAATTGCTTATCATAGGAGTCACTGTAGATTGTTTAACAGATAGCAGTCATGGGCATTGTTGTAGTCGTGAAGGGTTCTACAGTGGCTCAACAGCTGTAGCATTTTGCTGCTGAAATGTAGGGCTGTGGGTTCGATTACTGTTCACGAAGTTTACATACTGGTGTAGGCTGAATGCAAGTGAGCATATAATACAGTTGGTGACAATGCAAGGATTACAAATAGGCTCTTCTTATAGTCGGAGACGAATGAAGACTATGTACGTACAACGTAATGGATACCACTGTTCAACTGAAACAGAATTGTTCAAAAGACATGCCCACCTATTATGATTGTTCACTTCCACGGCTGCATTTGCTTTGGTGTGGTTAATGGTTAATTCAATAGTTAATCAAGATAATCTTGGTGTCACTGGGTTTAAGGGAGAAACCCGAACATCCTGGCAAAGTTTCTGAGAGATTATGATCCCACCTTTCGGCCGAGAGTATTTTAGTTAAAACCATTGAACTTTTATTTTGGAAATAAGCCTAACGCTTGTTTAGCAGAGCAGAGAACACAAACTCTGAGTGACAGAACTCGAACGTTGCCTTTGCTCTTTTGCAGAGGGTAGGCACACATACCGTGACATTGTATGCGGAGCTTGTGCCGAATTCTGAGGTCATCACAGTGCTGAATTCCGAAGTAGACTTTATGGGCAGGAAATGTCGCAGTGTAAGGAAAACATATTTGTGAGGCTGGTGCAGGAAAACACTGCCACAAGAGAAGAGATGATGCTAAGCTTATAGTTGCCACTTTGTAACACATTATTATTCTGAGCAGGCAAAAACAAGTATCATAATATTTGTTATGCAGCCAGAAGAGACAATTGTTAATTCTTAATGTACTAAGCTAGATAATCAAAAATCCTTGAACACGGGGTGTCGCTGGAGCCAACATTTCAACAAGAGGTCTTGTCTTCTTCAAGGCAGCTATTGTAGATCAGCCATGATGAATCTTAAAGGTATCAAGTAAAGAAAGAATGCGAACGTACGCTATATCTGCTTTGTGCACTTCAGATGACCAGAGTATGCACATTGTTGCAATGTCAGCTCCATTATAGGTATATGCCTACTGTGTCATGTTTTTCATCTGTGAGAGAAGAGGAGTTTAATGGATGCTGCACATGTCAGCCCTGCTGTTTGCAGCTGTTGCTGCTTAAGATTACATCCTTAAAGGACTACGTAGAAGATGAGAAAAAGAAAACTCATGCTAGAGCAAAATTAGGGATACAATTGAACAAATCAGGCACAGGTTAAGAATCATCAAATAATCTCTATTTGTTCTGAGTGGAATAAAAAGTGGGGTCCTTATGACTTAAACATATTGAACAGTGCAAAAAAAAAAAGAGAACAAAACAGACACAGAAGAGGGTAAGAACACTTCGCTTCAACTTGATAATTCGAGAAAAATACTCACCAACTCGTCCTGTTGTCAATGTGTGTTAACGGGTCTTCTTGAACTGTATTATGTCCCCATCTGTCGTTGGGTCATAGGAGTCAATATTAGGCGAGGTCTGTTATACCGAGTGAAGTCTGTGCTGTTAACATTTTCTACATTTCCAAGACCTCTAGTGACTCTTTGCTGTTATAGTCATAGCCAAGTCAGAAGCGGCTGTTTGTCTAGCTGCGTGGTGTCTGGGTTTTTTCTGTGCTACTTTGAGCAGTTCTGAAATTAAGTAATTTCTTTTGTGCAAACTGTCATAGACTCATAGATGAAAATAAGCAGGTGGCTCATTCTGTTACTTAAAGCAGGTTCAGTAATGGCAATATGCATGGTGAGGATGTTCCAAGCATTTGATAGCATCAGACATATGATGCATATTTCACGTGTACAAGTTGTGTGCAATATTTTCAAACCTCATAAAAGTAAGAAATTCACAAGAAAATGTGGACCAGTAACATTTTGAATGTGGGTGTGCACTTGTCACTTTAGAGTACTTTTACGTGTCTTTTGTCAAATGTGAACTGCAATATATGCCAGCATCGTGTTTTGAAAGTGCATGTAAGGCTGGATATTTGTTGTATGGTTACCACATATATGTTGGTTATGGCAAACTGTTGTTGTTATTGTTGTTGGTGTACCTTCTTGTTAGTGAATTACTGACATAATCTGAGACAATTTATGTTATTTTTGTACTGTTGGGCTATGCTTAAAGAGCTTTTATAGTTGACTGCATTGCAGCTCATATTGTTAATGATTTCAAAATAAAAGCTTATGTTGGCTGATTGCATTGTGGCACTGACTTGAACCGTACTAACGAAGAAATAAGTTATGTGAAATCGTTATGCCGGTAGTGTTCAGTCTCCAGAAATGCTTTTTCTTCGCAGTCCATATCCGTTTGCATTTAAAAGTTTCAAAAAGAAATGCCAGGCCTGTGCGGAACACGCAGCACAGTCACAGCGAAAGCTGGAACTCAGAATAACAGAGAGCTGAGCTAGTTGGTAGGTATTCATGTTAAAGAGACAGGGCATGCAAACACGAACACAAGAGAGAAGTCAAGACGCCACGAACATCACAAAAGCTGGAAGAGTGGCCTTTCTAGAGCCCATTATAACCTCTCTTGGGGCAACGAGAAGTACACTTGAAAGGTACCCAATGCATCATAAATCATAAATCTTGCAAAGTAGGGAAGCACCCACTATGCCATTATTCGTCATTCTGTGGAGAAGCATTGTACCTGCTACACATCTGTAAGGCATTATGTGCACTTTGTTAATGCTGTGGCTGACGACGATGAAGAATTATGGCTGAGCTCATTGTAATGGTTTGGAAGATTTAAACGACCCTCTCGTTGCACAATTTGCATTGTGTGATGCCTGGTTGTTATTTTACTTTATACCACGCTATATTACATCTGTTAATGCAATTCCTTGCCCGACATGGCGCCTGTATAGGTTCTTTTTGCAAATGAGGTTCAAGCACCGGCATAAAGGGAAAAAGCGTGCTCCTCTGCTAGCAGATGCGCATGCTCCTTGCGTTTTCTCCTCGGACGCTGAGGAAGGGCATTCGGAGAGGCAGACAAACAAGCCGACAAACACTTTCGCTGTAGGCTCATGCACAACTGCAACGCCACAACTAAATTTCACATGGCTTGTCATGGGGTATTCGTTCTTCGCTTCAAGCTAGGCCACACAGAGATACACAGCGAAACCCACTCGACTTAAAGCTTTTGCTTTAAAGATGTTTGATGCACTTCTGTACATAGGCACGTGCAGGGTTATCCAGTAGGGGAGGGCGAAGTTTGACTGCAGTGCCCCTTTGTACCGCTCGCTCTTCCCGACCCCCTCCCGCCGAGGGGCCTTGTGATCAGAACACATTGAGGTACTAGGGGGGTGGTCGCCCCCCCCCCCCTTGCCATGCACACCTATTCCTCTGTATTTTTGATGGTTGCCTTCAAGAGAAAGGATGGCGACCCCAAGTCTGCACTCAAACACCTTTTGGTTAAAAAAATTATCGATACATTTTATCCTTTTAACCTAGGGCGTCGCAGTGTAGTGTTAAAGATGTTTGGAGAAAAAGGAAGAGCAGTCTAGATCTTCAAGAAGAGAGCAAAATGGGGGTGATGAACTCTGCACATGCCTTCACTGAGTCATACCCCTCTGAGGTAGTTGTCAGCGATAACACATGAAGAATAGATACAAGACTGCTGATATCGGTCTGTTGAAAGGGAATGCTTCAAAAGGCAGTGTTATCAGCTGTACATTAGATGCCAAGATGTGAATATGAAGAGGAGCTTGAGGAGTGTGTATTTTGTTTCATTCCATTGTACTCGTTATCTTTCGAAACCATTGTATTTTGCTCGATTCATGGCTGATCCCCCAGTGTGGGCGTGCTGGATCACCAAGAAACCATCGAGCCAACTGCATCGAGCTCGCTATTGAAGATCGGGTGGAGGAACAGGCACGCCAGCCAATTGGCTGGCGTGCCTGTTTTAATTTTCTGGAGGAACGTACTGTACGTCCCTGAGATGGAGCCTGGATCATTTCAACAATGCTTTCATTTTTATATGTTCTGTAGTTGAAAACTTCTTGAGAGCTAGCTGTCTAAGCCTTGTATCTAACTTGGCCCGGCAGTGCTACCCTCTGCCTAGTGGCGATCTATGCAGAGCTCAAGCCTATAGAGGCATCTGAAAACTAACACTTATCCTAACCCACTGCTATATACCATTGAATACACTCTGAGATCTATCACACCAGCATCTGTATCTGCCAGGCAGACGCACGTATGCTTATGTATATGTTCTAGGGAATGCGAGGCTAAAGCCATTGATCCCGATGTTCTCTCGGCGAGGTGGGAAGCCGCTCTGCTCCGCTCCAAGCTTGCTGACCCACTCTGAGCAGTCCGGCAGGCCCATGAAGTGGTGAACAGGCAAGGGCTTGACCTCCCGACTTGACCTTGGCCCGGGTCGTTGGTCTGCAGAACGATCAATAAAGTTTTTCCGTCCATCGTGGTGGGGCAGATACAAAATCGGGCGGACGTGAATTATGAAATGAAGAATTATGACTTGACAATGCGAACCCAATACATGAATATATAGACGTCAGACTCTGGAGTTTCCAAGATGTGTGGCGCCACCTGTCGGAGAAGTATTGAGTAGTGCATAGACCGACTCTCTCGCACAGTTTGCTATGGGACCAGGTGCAACTAGCGAGTGCGAAACAACGATTGAGCTTAATATCGCGCGTGTTTGCGCATTTAGCACTCAGAACGAGAGCTGTGAATTGATCTCCGCTAGTCGGACGCGCCACCGAACCGTCGTGAAGTGCTTGCTGGATCACTCGCCTGAACGACGGCGAAAACAGCAGCAGACGAGAGCCCTCCGCACGCTACGAAGAAACTCCGCAAAAGACGCACTGTTGCGTTGTGAATTGCCACGGACGTAAAAGACTGAATAACAAAGTTCAGTTTTACCGATTTCCATAGTTGTCGTACAAAGAAGAAAGGCGAGAGCGCTGGATACGGGCCGTTGCGAGCGTGTTGGGTAAGCGAAGTGCCCGCGTTCTCCACAGCCGGTGGCATGAATGTGTGGCTCTGCTGTTGTTTTGCGTAGCCCTGATGCAAAACCGTGGTAACCTTGACTATGAAGCTCAGCAGAGGTGCTTGTCGTGTAACACGAAGTGAGCAGCTAGAGGCAGACTGGAGACGCGTGATACGCACACCGCGACGAGTTGGTCGTCACAACACAGCATTGTGGACATATGTACGTTTTGAAGGCTCAGAGTTCTGGTTCTAACTAGCTAACACCACGTGCGTCATACAAGTAAATCGCAGAATGTTGGTCGTGACCCCCTTCAGGTTTGTTTCGCCCGTGTCCTCCGCGGTTGCCGTAGCTATCTCGGAGGCCACGGTTTTGCCTTTTGTTGTACCCCGCGAAAGTGGACACGCACGTATCCCCATTTGCAGTACATACAAACGGAAGACGACCATCAAGAGACCATTTGAGGATGCATAATAAAACACTCCAATGCACAGGAAGCGAGAGATTAAGGGAGAATGCAACTGAAAAAGCGAAAATCGCCGGAGCCATTCGCCCCTGATGAACCGCGTTTTGTAGCACTGATCGTAAGATGCATAGCTAAGTAAATTGATCGTGTATGTAGGTACTTTATCACTGTGGCATACGTATATACCCGATTTTAACGCATTTAGGCTCTAGAGAACGGATGTCGGAGGGCTTGCCTCGAACTCGGTGTCGTGTGATGCTCGCTTGTACTTGCGAGTTGCAGCGCGCGGGAATAACTAAAACTTATTTTGCATTGTACCCGCAGTTCGCTTTGATCAGCTTCCTTTGTTTCTGAAGCGTGGATTGGCGGAAGAAGCTTTCCAGGTCCTTGATTTTCAGGAAACCGCGCCTCGACACCAACGAAAGAGCAGAGTTATATTGCGGCCTATGCACATTCGCTTCCGGGCGGCTCTCCTTGCACTACCCAGTTAGTGCCAGGGCTACGATGAGGGCGCTGGTGGCGGTGTTTTTCGCAGCGCCGCCTGGGCAGAGTCTGACGTCTATACCACAAGAAGCTGAAAACGTTTGGCCATTCCAATCATATAGCTGACAGGACCAAAAAAGGCATGCAGGCGCACTATGTGTCTCTCTCTCTAGCTGTCTCTCACTTTATGTATATATATAAAGAGAGAGAAAGAGAGAGGGAAATGCAGAAAAAGTGTGGGCTGGCCAGTACAATAACCAAAATGAGGGCCAGGATTAAGATGAAAGAATGGACGAACTGCAGAATATGGGTCTCCGAAAATGCTGCTGCGACTTGTGATACATCCTTACGAAAAAACAAATTCTTGGTGAGAGTGTTCTTGAAAAAATGTAGAATTCATGGAGGTCCTACACACACAGTAATCACATACTAAAAATTATTAATTTTTAAATTGGCGGTAACCGAAACCGAAAGTGGAGTGTTTTTTTGCAATTATCCCTTCGTCGCATTCATCGCACGTATGCAGAGGAGGCACTGGCATGCATCATGCGAATTTAAGAATAATAATAATTCGTTAAGATAAAACGAATATGAAGTACTCGTTGTGGCATACAGTTTATCGCTTATATAAAAAAAAAAAATGTTATCACTGTAGCGATGGACAAATGAATCTGAGAAAATTCAAATTTAACAGTTTCACCAAAGTCTACGAATGCTACAACTGCTAATACAGTTTACTGTGCCAAACGCGCTGACTGTAACTCGAGGCGCACAATTTTTCACAGTTTCCCCCAATGTCCCTAGTTCCCTAGCACAGCTAGCACAGCATAAGTATTCTGTGGCACAGCGCCGACGTAAACAACGCGTTGGCGCCAGCCGGTCACGCCGGCAACGCCTACTATTGCATTTTCGTTTATTTACCTTGCGCATTCCCGTTTCAGTTTGGGAGAGGACTACCTGAAAGCGTAAGTGTATGAAAAGTATGTGCCTCTTTATTGACACCGACGATCGAGATCGCTTTTTAGTTGACTCACATCCCACGTAAGGTATTCTGCACAGTGCTCCGCTGACAAAACGAGTAACAATTAACACCGCCCAACATCGGTTATGCTGTGGATTTACTGCTCGTGACGTCAAGACAACGGCACTGATAAAAATTAATCACCTCGTGGAGACTGAACGTCGCTCTTTTTGCGTGGTGAGATATGAAACTGATCATGATAGCGTGCTCTTAGATTCTCTTGACGCGTCGCATCGCCGGATGTCTAGCACAACCTTATCACGTTACTGGATACAAGAAGTATGTAACAACTTCTTACCTCTTGGAAGAAGAACCAGTCGAGTGAACAAAACTTGCAGCAATGTTTCGAGGTTATTCACATCGTGTTTGCTCTTGTATGAGCACGATGTGCGTACTGTGCTACGTGCGCGGTACCGAGAGTGAGATAAATAACTGAAGGAATGAGCATACGCACTCTGCCCGTACATCTAGTTGCGGCTGATAGTAATTTCCTACCTCCAGCGCGGTGCACCGTTGCGAGCTCACGATTTCTCATGGCCGGCTACAGCGTGAACGAGTTTGACATGTTAATTGCGCCGGTCGATCGAGATCGAGTGCAGCAAGCGTATATGCCAGTAACAACACGTGCTGCCAAATCAAACACTAGAAATCTGACAGTCTGTGTGTGTATGTGTATATGTATTGCTAAGCCAGCAGTTCGAAACTCAGCACATAAATAACTACATGGGATTCCCTCTGATATAGCGTCTCATTTCTATTCTCCTTCATTTCCCCAGCGAAGGGAGCCATCTGGTCTAAGGACTGGCTAACCTCACTGTCTTTCTACCTGTTTATTCCTTCCTTCCATAAGTACACTCATCTCTGCAGATATACAGCTGCAAATAGTGCTCACATGAAGTCAAGTGCAAACCTCATTACAGCCTTTGAGCTACTGTCATAAATACTTTACTTATATGAGTGGTATAATGTACTGTAAAGTTAGCCATGATTACTTGCTACATTGCTATGCGTTGCTTTCGCTTGTGACTAATCCGAGCTAAATTCATTTTTTTATTATTCAAGGACACCTCTCCGCGGGCACGCCAACTGCAGCCATGTCGGCCGACCTGACCACAGCAATCGTCGCCTTTACCTTAGACCTGTACAAGCAACTTCTTTCCGAGAGTCCCAGTGAGACGAAGAACATTGTCGTCTCTCCCGTTCAGCATCGCAGCTGCTCTGTCAATGACTCTCGCTGGTGCCAAAGGGAACACAGCCGCTGAAATCACCACTGTCCTCCATACGAAAGGTGACATGATCCATGCCCACTTCGCGGACTTCTTTGCAAAAGTCGCAACCTATGCACCGGACGTGACGTTGGACATTGCTAATCGCATGTACACTGAACAAACATTCGAAGTTCTGGAAAGCTATCTCTCTGCACTGAAGAAATTTTACAACAGTACTGTCGTGCCTGTCGATTTCAAGAACAACGCTGAAGCGGCCAGAGTTGCAATCAACGCATGGGTAGAAGAAACGACTAAGACCAAGATAAAAGACCTTCTTCCCAACGGCGTTGTGGATTCCGACACTGCGCTCGTGTTGGTCAATGCCATTTACTTCAAGGGCCTGTGGAACAAGCAGTTCAATCCCGAGGTGACCAGCCTGCAGGAGTTTCGCACGTCCAAGGAATCGTCTAAACAGGTCCACATGATGTACAAGCAGTCGCACTTTAAGATCAACACCGAATGCTCCGACCTGAACGCCAACGCCATCGAAATCCCATACAAAGGCGGCAAGACGTCCATGGTGATTCTTCTGCCCCACGAAATTGACGGACTTTCGAAGCTGGAGGCAGCACTCACACCGTCCAAACTGTCGGATGTCTTGAAGGGGCTCGACAGCGACGATCGTCGACCTCAGTCTCCCGCGTTTCAGGATCGAGTACAGCATGGATCTAAAGAAAACGCTTCGCACTATGGGCGTGAAAGATTTGTTCGCTGACAATGCAGCTGATCTCTCGGGAATAGACGGGAAAAGGGACCTCGTGATTTCGGCAGCAGTTCACAAAGCCTTCGTAGAAGTCAATGAAGAAGGAACGGAGGCGGCAGCAGCTACGGGAATGGTGGCAATGGCAAGGTGTGCCATTATCGGCATTCCTTTCTCAGTCGACCACCCGTTCATGTACTTCATTCGAAGTCATGACCCGGACGTTATTCTTTTTGCGGGGTCAGTACGCGATGTGTAAGCAGCTGCTGACATGATTCACTTAGCGCTTGTTTAGACGAGTGGTCAGAGTGCAATATTTCTCCGGTGAGTGGCTCATTTTCTCTGTGATGTTGTAACGCTGAGCAAAAATTCGAGGGTTCACTTGCTGCTGGTGGAGGCCGCTTTCCGAAGAGAGATGTGAGCATAGCTTTGGGCGCCTTTTCGAGAAGGGCTCTCTACAAAACAAACATAAGTGTACACAAAAACACTTTTGATGGACTTGCGAGAGAATTTAAGGTGATACCTTTCTAATTTTGTGTTTTTGCACTTTGCTTCAGTATCATAATGCAGTAATTCGCTATCATCAAGCGTTACCACAGTACTACTTCCTAAGCCAAACTGCAGGATAATCTCTTTAATTTAAACCTGAAGAGATTCGGAAAGTATGTTCCATTTAGCAGGAGTTGCATTTACTGAGAAATATGTACAGAGGTGTAGCTCCCAAATAGAAAAACAAATTGGACGCAGTTCTTTTTAAGCAGCAATTTATTTTAACTGATTTTCATTTTCTAGAATCCTACTGTATTTCGATGAAGTGTGCATAAATGCTATATTGTGTAGGATCCTTGTGTGATGGTTACTGTAAACCCGTCCACTTGCGTCAGTCAACTCAAGAATCGCGTTTCACTGCCTGATGGTTGTTACTGCTTTATATAATACATCTGTGGCCTTCGTTGTTATATTGCTTGTGTATTTGGGTGATATTGAGCAGCTGTGAACCAGCACAATTCTTGGTGGTGGTTGATATTTGCTGTGCTTTCGTGGGCAATTTGCCCATGCCCACCTTCATTTCTTAGAGTGTCGATTTTAAATAAACTCTGAATGGATGTGGACAGTTTTTTTATATTCTACTTATAGATAACAAAAAAAGGAGTACGCATTCTAATGTCAACAACGCATAGGCAGCTATTATATGTTGGGTCTATTGACAACACTCATTGCGAAGACTTTTCTTTTTTTGAAGCCCTTCTTTACTACAGTCGAAGTTAGAAGCTGTTGTCTTTGTGTGCTGTTGCACTGCTTCGAGAAGCTTAATACTACTGTCTTTGCGTAATATGTGTGCCAGAAAACTGGGATGCTTAACAGAATGGCTGTTTCTCTCCTCACCTTGATGCAGGTTTTGAGTGCTGAACTGTGGTGATAATTACGTTCCTAAACCAGATGTTGTACCAGACATAGTGTAGATTATCGGGCATGGTAGGTGTGAGCAATCTTTATGGCTTTTGTTGAAATTGGTGATGGTGCTCAAATGCCTTTCGGAAGTGGGCTTGTATGTGCTTCTAGCACCGTAGTATAGTGTGCTCAGCAACTTTATATGTATGAGTGCTGCGTCACCCCACAATATATACTGCCATGTCTTGAAGGTGCTGGTGCGAGTTTCTTTTGTTTACCTGTCATCTGTATGGATTGGGTTATTGTTCATGTTCTCCTAACTTGACAGTGTTTATGTGCTTTGTCACATGTTTCTGGCACTCTCGATTCACGTAAAAATGTCTTTTTGCTTTGGATTTGACAGATTGTGGCTCATGTTTGATGTTGTGACTCAAAAACGTGTATGCTTTTGCTGTTTTTAATCGACACTGGCACCTGTTGTATGAACAAAAAAAAAAGTGCTGCAAAGTAAAAATAAATGCACATTTCTTCGGCTTCTCTCTTCACTGAATCGATGTATTTGTAGTCTTTCTCGTTTTCTTGGGGAGTCCCCCAGAAAGTATGGGCAGACAATCAGCTTGCTTTTTTCAGGACATCAGTTCTGGGAAGCAATTGTGCGCTAAGATTACTAGCTGTTTATGAATGGTACTTGGTGATTAGAAAGTTTGCTAGTATTAGTTCTGTTGCACTAATATATAACCCTTTGCAACTAGCATTATGATCAACTGTCTATAAATGCGTGAAATTGACATAATTTGATGCCAAGGATCTCAATACCAAATTTAAAGCAGGTGGAAATGTAAGAATAAATTATGGTGAATTTGACAGCAATTAATTGTAATTATATCAAATAATTATCCAAGTATTGTACAGTCAGTTATGATATATTTTTTTATAAATGAAATCTAATGACCCGCTCAAACTACATGTGATAGCTGCTGGCAGCAAGCATTCCTAAAAAGGTAAGAAAATATATTGAGATTCATGCTGAAATGCTCCACATGCAATGTCTCGTTAAAGGGGCCCTCTAACACTCTTCAACCCCCCATTTTTTACTCGTGGATTGCGTAGACTGAAGTACGGACGAACTAGTGAAGCAAGAACGGCAGCGATAGCGGCACGCAGTACGAAGTTATTCAATTTAGAAAATTCAAAATACAAGAAAAAAAATGCCTGCCCTCAACTCGATTTTCGCGGGGTCACGTGACCACATTTCACTCTCTGCTGTGACGTCGGATGGCGCTCCAATGAAATGGGCTGAAAGCTCTTACGTAGGGGAAGCTCGCACACCATTGTTGCTTCTCCTTTCCAACGTATTGTTGACGTCGTTGCCATAGTAACAAACGTGGTTCCTCCTGACTTGTCAGAACTTGAGCGGGCTACTGCTTCGTAGCGAGGCTGGGGAGGCTTTGTCTGCTGTTCCTTACAACGACATTCCATGTCATTCCCTCTTCTCATTCTGAGAAGGGAATTTGTGGAGCGGCATGGGCGGTCAAACACGGTCGCCCCTACGCGGGTTGTTCGGTGAGCAGCCCGACGAGTTACAAGTGTGCAGCGACAACAATTCAACGAAGAGGATTACTTGCACCGTTTCAACAACAATCATGAGCCTACCGCACATGCGGAAAGAGGCAGCTCGCAAACGTACAGACGCAAATAGAAGGAAGAGGACATCCGACCGGCGCAGGCAAAAAAAAAAAAAAAAGAAAGCCAGAGCAACCAGAGGCGAAATGGCAACCGGCGCCTCTGTCGTACTTTGTGGTTGTAGTGATATTTTTTGTTGCGACGGCGGCTATTTGGAGTTCATTGAAAAAGCACAGAAAAGAAAAACGAAACACAATAGTAATCTCAACTTTGATGCAACGCCGTTATTACTTCTAGCGTTACATTTATCCAATCATAGGCCAGCGCCCATCTTCGTCATTTCCGCCCGCAATAGTTCTGGCAAGCGCCACTACGTGCTGATGCGGTCAGCAGCGATGTAGCGACTTCAACGCGTGATTAAAATACTAAATAATTTGATATCGGTGCTTAAACTTATGCTAAAATTATCCCCAGCCATCAGTCTACGCAACCCGCAAGTGAAAAATGGGGGGTTGAATAGTGTTGGAGGGCCCCTTTAATCACGGTACTACTGACTTCACCAAAGTGATCGTGTGTAGCAAAATATTTCAACAAGAAGTGATATAAAGAAACTTTAGGCAACAAGAATGTTTAAATTACCATTAGCTCAGTGTTTGTGGTCTTCCTTGCCAATAGTGCACAGAAACGGCAAAAGTAAATCATGCCTCCAAATGGGGACGCCGTGTTGCCGAGGGTTAAAACTGAATGAAGTAGAAAACTATGTGCAGTCCAATTACTCACTTCGTCTAGTCTCTGTTCACTGGTTTGCTCATTGTCAATCTCTTGAGAAGTCGTAAAGGTGAACAAATACTGTTCATGACTTGTGTTATCAACACTGATGTCGGTCACTCGTCGACTAGGCCGTGCACTCAAACACCACGCATGTGCTGGCACATGCGTGGTCATGACCACAACAAGACCTTTGACTTATAAGAGTTGATTACCAACAGTTTAATAGAACAGCCAGTAGAAGTATGCATATTTTTATAATCGCCGAAGGCAGTAGTGAAAACCTGAACAGTTGGTGTAATCTAAATTTTTGGGACACGCAGTGCAAATTTAGGACAACGAATCTGCCGAAAACCAACTTCAAGGTACAACTCTCAAAATCAGGATATGCCCAATGCCATTTCTGTATTCGACACATGAAAGATTTGTTGTTGGGGGGGTTTCATTAGCTGCACGCTTGCTGTCATCACGATAATGCATGAATGTGTGAGTTTTGTGGCATGCATACTTCACTACTGCGCATAAGTTTTTCTACAAGGTTCACAGCTTTCCATCCAATTCATCTTTCTATTTCTCCATCACATCTTTGTACTTTTTGTTTAGTAACTGTGTTTTAGTAACTGGCCTCAACGATTTACTTCTAAAGGGTCACAGATTCTCTCATTAAGGCCCTTCCAAATGTTGCAACTGATTCTATGTGTTGACTTTGAAGAAACAAAGCAACATTTTCGATTACATTGGAAAACTATGTATTTTAACATTTCGTAGGCGTATTCTTGCACGTCCACTTGATACAAAACTTTAGCCTGTAACACATGCACCCACCATGACAGCTATGTTCGTTAAAAGTGAGAGACATCCGCATTGCAGGACAGCCATTTCTCTGGTTTAATTACATTTAATTAGTAAGTACTCTATTACATGGAGCAGCACAGCTCTGACAACATTACTCTAGAGCACACTGGACTGGGCGAGCGAAAGAGAGATAGAAAGAGGCGGGATCAGGGATGATAGGAGGACTCAAAGAAGACACCAAAACACATAACAGGCAAGTCTGCATGAAGCATAAGGTACAGAGCCATACCTAAAAATAAAAAAAGTAAAGTACAGCCTCAATGGCGTGAACATCAAATTGTAGTAGTCAAGCCAATGGGATATTACTAGGCTTGTGCGAATATTCGAACGAATATTACAGTATTCGAATTCGCTTCAAAACAAGTTTAAGTTTTCTAAATTTCGAAGTATTCGAAATGAATGAATAGACATGAATATATAAACCACATGTAACCTCCTGTAAAGGTGGCTTCACTGCAGTGAAGGGGTGCTGTGCCGTGAAGACGCCTTTCCAAAAAAACCCGCACTGCCTCGAAGCCCACTTTAAGGTTAAATGAACATAGTACCCTCACATGGATTCATCTTTTTAAGTTTAAAAGCTTGTTATACCAGCTTATATGCTCTAAGCAAAGTATTTTAAAACGCAACGTATTTTACAGGTTACGAGTGGCATTCTACCGAAAGTCAAATCCTGCTATTATTCAAAGTTGCTTCCACTTCCCTTTGAACCAAAAAGAATAACATTTGCACATGCCTTGTTTCAACTTTAAAAAAATATTGTGCAGGTTAGTTGAGTCATGACAAATATGCTCATTTTTCTTTATAATATGTCATATATACTATTCGAACTCAATACGAAAGTATTCGACCTAATCACTATTCGCTTCGAGCCTAAAATTTACTATTCGCACAAGCCTAGATATTACTGTAGTGCCACGGTTCCGCTCTTTGCTCCCTGTTTATACTTGCAGCACAATTTTCACTCGCACTGGCTTGACCATCTGAATAAGGTTAAAACTACTGCAGGCTCACAATAATTTGTTCCCAGAACAGTAAAGGACTGGAATCATTAGCCTACATTCATAACATACAGACATAGTTAATCCCAGTGCTTTAAGAATGCTGTATCTAACCTGCTCTAAGAATACTACCCTATTATTAGTTGTCTGCACTCTACTTGGAATGCATAATCACTGTATTTTACTTGAATGTATAACTTTTCCATATATGCTCCTTTTCTTTTTGTTCTCTTCTGCAATGTATGCCCCTCCCCTCTACAATGTGTTTTTATACCCCGAGGGTACAAAAAACAAGTCATGCAATATCTGGCTTTGTGGTAAGTAGGTTGCAGTTGTCGATTGTTTAGGACCTCTTTATTGAATCAAGAAAGTGGTACGTTTAGCTGGCTGTACTTGTAAAAACTATACAAATACAGCAAAGGTATTGAAGGACACTGGCCATGTACAGACAAAGTTCAGTATTCTCCTGATACATTGACGTCAATTGTTACACTTTCTGAAATACTCCACATTTTACAAAAACCTGTAATGAAGAGTGTTTGGTTACAATGTCAGACACAGAATTGCCAAAATTGTTAACCGAGGTCAGAGTGCTGAAAAAAAGCTAAAAACCACTTTTAGAAAGACGCGTAATCTCAACACATAATTAAAGGGCCCAGAAATGGTTTTGACTGTTTCTTAGAAGGGCATTGAGCCAGTAGCACATAGAAAATTCGGATCCTAACAGAGCACTTTAAGCGCTCTGCAGTGAATGCGTAAATATGAGGTTTTGAAGAAACACAGATTGTAGCCTCTGCGATTGACATAGCTTTGGCAGAAAATTGCGGAATGTAAATGTTATCAGCTCATTCAGCTGTATAAAAAGAATTAATTGCTGCAGGGAGGCCGAAGATTCCAAGTAAGGTCACTGACAAGAGTTTGTCATACAAGGAAGCACTATCTGTACTAAGGCGTTTAATGTACACATCAAGGAGTTAGGCTGCCAAGCAGCTTTAACAGCAAACCACTACATTATTCAGTAGAGCTCGCATATCTTACTAATGCTTTTATACTATGTATGAGATGATAAAGATACTTTGTTGTTGCCTTTACTTTCTATATGGCAAAAAATATTAAGTACATTCTTAATTTATGTGAGAATCACTATAAAGCTGGAGATATATGTTTCACAATCTGCCTGCTCTGGGCACATCTCGCACTGAGCCAGCAAAAAGAATAACATCTGAGTTGCAGCTTTTAATGATGAACATGAAGGGGCGGTCAACAACAAAAGGAATTGCACCACTATTACTAATGCATTTCTTCTTTTTCTTTTTGACTATTGCCGTTACAGCTGCTGCTTCCGTACCTTCCTCTTTCACTTCTACAAAAGCCTTGTGGAAAGCAGCCGAGACCACAAGGTCTTTCCCCCGCTCATTCCAGACAAGTCAGCCTTGTGCGAGAACAAGTCCTGAACACCCATTGACTGAAGCACAGTCTTTATGTTCACACTCAGTTCAACCTTAAACCGTGGAAGAATAAGTTCAACGTCAGCTGTCTCGAGTCCCGTAAAAATGTTTGATAACTTTGCTGCCGCCAGTGTTGCCTCAAGATGAGGAAGGCCGTCCACTTCATGGGGGAGGAGTATCACCATGGACGTCCAGCCACCTTTGTACGGGATTTCGACGGCAGCGGCTTTCAAGTCTCCACATTCTAGGTTGACCTTGAACTCTGCCTGCATGTACATCACTGTGAACTTTCCTTGCCGCTTCTTTCGACACATGGAACTCCTTCACAGTTGTTGCTTCAGGGCTGAACTGCTTGTCCCACAGACCTTTGAAGTAAATGGCATTAACTAAAATGAGCACACAGTCGGAATCCACTTCACCGAACGGAAGAAGTTCGCTAATCTTCGACTTGGTAACTTCTTCTACCCAAGCGTTGATGAAAAGCCTGACCGCCTCAGCCTCGTTCTTGAAGTCGACAGGCACTACGACTTGTATTATAAAACTTTTGCAGCGTGGCGAGGTACTCATTGAGGATGTCGTAAGATTTTTCTGCATACAAGCGATTAGCGACATCCAGTGCCACATCTGGCGCATAAGTTGAGATGTTAGCGAGGAATTCAGAGAACAGCGAGTGGATGGTGTTGCCTTGGACGTGCAGGACATTTGCAATCTCATCAGCTGTGCGGTGCTTGGCTCCCGTGAGTGTCATTGACAGTGCTGCTGCAATGCTGAATGGGGAGAAGACTATGTTCTTCATACCATCACTGTCCAAAAGTATATGCTTGTACAGGTCAACGGTGAAAGCTGAGATAGACGCGCTCAATTCCAAAGACATCGTTGATGCCGTAGTATCCGGATGAGCCCCTGTAATGTAAACACGGAAACACATAAGCAATTGTGAGGTAGAATAATGACTGCATTGCAGATGACCATTCAGACTTAAGACACGTACTTTGTAAATGTGTTAAGCTTGCATTCTTGTGTAGTCAGTTGCTCAAAATATGGTGGAACTGTTCATCATTTGAACAACAGTTCACTGTTAGACATTTTTGGAATGAGTGACGAGCAGTGGTAAAACAAGGAATGTCTCTGGAGCCAATGTTTCAAGAAAGGGATGTGCCTTGCATTTCTCTCCTGTATGTTTTTACATCATGTAGAAGCGTGCGGTATCTGTGTGGATTGCTGGTGGAGAAATGTCGCAGATTCACTTGTAAGGCGAAGGACTGATACTGACATAGCAACGTATGTTACTTAACAAAACAAAGTAGCATTCATTGTTTTATTGACCTTTTATATTGCAGTAAGCATTTTAAATTGCTAAGTATGGTGTCATGCTCACACAGGGAAACACGGAACAGCACTTACTGTGAAGGCGCTTGCCGTCACAATGCTGGCAGGATAGAGCGTAGTACTTGAGGAATGTGGCAACAGTACAAAGAACCAGGGACGTAGCCAGAAATTTTTTTCTAGGGGGGTACAACCACCCTTTATGTATGTTTGTGCATGTATCCACACACAAGCAAAATGGAAAAACTGGAAAGGGGGGGAGGTCTTGGAACCCCCTCTCTGGCTATGGCAGTGCAAGGAACAGGACAAAGAGACAATTCTTCCAAGCATGCAACAAGCTGCCCAAGTTAACATTACAGAGCTCTGGCAGAGGAGATGAATTGTTTGTTCTGAGCTCTTGCGTTCATATTCCGCTAGAACAAGAATATGATTTCCAGCATTAAGTGTGTGGGATACTAAAAGTGCACATGATGTAAACAGTGCAAAATTTGGCATACGATAAGAAAAGGCACGGCTCAGACAAGCATTGCTAGTCTGACCAGTTGGAAAACCAGCTAGCTTGTTTCAACATCGTAATGCACAAGCTAACAGCGGTCTTGTCCGGCGCCTTTGTGGCAAATGTAGATTATTAGCGCGAGAGGGCCGTGTGCACCTAGTCACACAACAAAGAGCGTTAAATGAAAAGTCGGAGAGGTGGAAAGGATTTACTGGACGGTGGCTATGGAGAAAAAACTGGCTCTGAGTAACTACCAAAAGGGCAAAAATTAAATGAGGAGGGAGGCATTTTATGAGAATTCAAGGGGAAGTGCTCTACTGTTTGAAGCGAGGTCGGGTTGCCTTAGCACAGTTATAAAGCGAGATTCAGTAAAGAAGAAGAACAGTGCACATGCTGTGGGGAAGATAAGGAAACGATCGAGCATGTTCTGATTAATGGGGAGATATCCACCCAGCTGTACGTTTGAGCAAGAGCCTACATGAAGCCTTGAGTCTTCGGGACAATGGAAAGCTGAGCAAGCCCGCAGTAGAAATAAGATATGGCTAGAGTATTGGTGGCAAAAAACTAGAGAGAAAGGAAAAGAAAACTAGTGGGAAAAGTAAGGACTGCCGTAAGGGGCAGAGAACTGGGCTGAATCTAGTTTTGTATTTCTCTGTAGTAAGATTGATTTGATCGTAGTAGACAGGGCACTACGCCAACAAAAAAAAAGTGGGGGGGGGGGGGGGGGAGAAAAAAATTCTTTCTCCTTTTTTGTCGAGCCTGGTGGCACACATATGTCACTGCCCCGTTATAAAGGGGACGCTCATAGCATCCGTCTATCCATCCACACACATGAAGAAATATGGCCAACCTCGACAAGCGAATGATCTCGTCAGCTGGCGCTAAATATGTTATTCAAGTCGGAACACCAACACGCTTGCATACGGCAATGCCATTCCCTTCTCTTTTCCCGTGCAACACGTGGCCACTGAGATACGATGTACTGGATGACCACGATTGGTTGATCTATGAGAGATGCGATGCGGAAGGCAGCCAATGGCGGTCGAGAAATTCACTCCTGATCAGGGCCAACGCCACCTAGAAAAATAACAGGCCTGCTCACTACTCCGGGCATAGCCCGACATCACTCATTTATGACCCTCATCTCCTGCTGAGTAGACGTGCGCATGCATGCTCACGCCGTTCGAAAGAGCAGGATTGCTAAGCCTGATGAAGCCTGTCATGGTGTGCTGGTGTCTCTTTTGGAGACTGCATCACTGCATGAAAAATACCGTGTTCTTCTACGTCTGTGAAGTGCTGCATGGTGATGTGATGTGCTTCGTTCTCTGAATGTTGGCGTAGTGTACACCTGCAAGCTCTCCCAATGGGGCAGTGCTGCGGGCCCAACTGTCGGCAACATTGACAATGTACCGAAGGTCTGAGTGTTTTAATTCTCAAAGGACGACCAAAAAGCGGAGTGAGAGCGTGCTGTTCATCGGGATGACATTGATATGCATTCTCTCCATGATTCGAAGGTATGTGTATGTCTGTACTACTTGCTTTTGAGTTGTTTTAAAAGCAGTACCTCTAACACGTTTGGTTCTTGCTATAAAATAATGATGTCATGTGCGCATCTGACTTGTTAGCGTAAGCCTTGACATTATACACCTTTAGCTGAGCATTGCCGACGCTCACCCCTGCGATGATGTAGCGTCCCGAGACAGTGCTGGGAACTGCTTAGATTTCGCGTTTTTGACGAGCGTGTCTTGCCGAGACGCTGTTAGCGTAAGCCTTGACATTAGACACCTTTAGCTGAGCGTCGCCGACGCTCACCCCTGCGATGATGTAGCGTCCCGAGACAGTGCTGGGAACTGCATAGATTTCGCGTTTTTGACGAGTGTGTCTTGCCGAGATGCGGTCAGCTTGGTTGCAAACGACGGCGAAACGAAGTAGACGCACCTTCATTCCACTCAACTGACTTCACAAGCGGAGCGAGAGATGCGTTTTACGTTCCGCTGCTCGTACCCGGAACACATCTAGATGAAGCAATAAACACGCGTGGCAGTATATTCTCAGAACAGGTGTATTTCCTTGAGGGGCGGTAAACATTACACTATTAGCGCATGGAACCGCGGGCTGCTTTTAACACCTCCGATTACTTGGTTGAGAAAAGTTATGGAGTGCCGGTGCGTGCCGTTGTGCATTTGTTTAGTACATAGTATCTCTTACCACTGCTCCGACCACCTTTTTGCGGTATTATAATTATGCGCCAGTCTCGCCAGCACCTTCGCCTAATTTGTTTCCTTGAAATGTGTAGTGCTGCAAGTCAGCTGAATTGGGATGCCTGTAGACACGTTGTAGATTTTCTTGTTTTGTAACTGAGCAAAAAGGGGCATGTGGAGCAGAAAGCTTGCGATAAACCGCTTTTTTAAGTTGTTTTCAGGTGGTGTGAGCTCCATTTCAAGCCGGAATATTTAAGGACGACTACCAAGTACACCGATCCATGAACCGGCAGGACTGTAGAAGCCCCGTGGAGGCTCCTTGGCTTACACTGGACGCAGTGCCGACAAGTTTTCCCAATTTAGCAAAGGGAGTGTCTAGCGTTACGTCTAGACGTAACGGTACGAGCCGTTGCAGTTACGTCTGGATGTAAGAATAACGAGTCTTAAAAGTTACGTCCAGCGTGGCAAAGCCAATACGGGAGTGTCTAGCGTTACGTCTAGACGTAACGGTACGAGCAGTTGCAGTTACGTCTGGACGTAAGAATAACGAGTCTTAAAAGTTACGTCCAGCGTGGCAATACAAATACAGCCCGTTAGACCTACCGAACCGATTGGCCTCAGTGGCGTAGCGGCTAGCGTGTCGTGCTCGGAACTGCGAGGATGTTGGTTCGAACCTCGCTGCTGCTGCGCTTTTTTTTTTTTTTTGTCTCAGGTGTTGCTGAAGTCTGTTGCCAGAGAAGCGCGACGTGGCTCTTGGGTTACGTACGCCTCCGCCTGCCCCGGGCTAAACAGCGCGTGGCCGCGACAGCGGCCAGTAGCGCGTGACCGTTCCTGCTGCAGGAACAGTTCCTGCTGATCATCTGGACAATGCGTGTGTGTGTAAATAAAGCATAAAATATGAATAAAATTTACCTTACTTATTTCGTCACTTTGTTCGGCCATCAACGTTTGCTCTTATAAATCGGTCACACATTCGATAGCGTACAATCTTTTGTTATTTTTAAGTGGAATAACAAATCGCTTACAGGTCACTCACCAAAGACTATAAAGCGCAATACATTCCTTAAACCAGCGCCAATCTCGACGCAACAGGCAAAATAAAGCTGTTACGCATGTAAAACTCACCGCGAACGCTTTATCTTTTCATGAGACCACGGTGTGGGAGACGATGGTGCCAATGGCTTCAATCTCCCGCGCGTTCGCTCGCTCGGTCAAGACGCATGACGTCACAGTGGCAGTGAGCAGGCCTCAATTTTTTTTTCTAGGTGGCATTGTCAGAGCTCGATCGCGATCGAACTAAGTGTATTAAGTCATTCACGCCTTCGGACCTTCAAATGTCGCAATGTACTAGCACACTTTCGTTGCAAAGCCACCAGTTCCAGTCGCTTCTGTTTGAAAAGCCACTATTTGAACTGATCCAATCGATTGCTTCGACCAGTCGCGACTTACGAGTTGCTGGTGTGAATGAGCACTCGATATTGTTGACACTATTATGTGTCTAAACTTATTGTGAGAAAAAAAGAAAAGGAAATAAAGACTTGCCTGCAGCCGCCGAGGCGGCGTACGTTAATATGAACTTGTTTCACCATCTGCCGGCCGCCGCAGATTAAGCCGTTCCGAAGCAGTTTTTGCCCGTTTTGTAGGCGCGGCGACTCACAGCAGCAGGCCCCCTCACAAACAACTTTGTTACACTCATCGACACAGCACGGAATTTTGCGTGAAGCCAGACTCGCTTTCGCTTGGAAAGAAAAACACGCGCGTGAACCTAGCTAGGTCTCTTCCCCGTGTGGCCACCTGGCCACTAGCTAGTCCCTAACCATCTCTAACAATGAGGCGCGCTTGCCCCTATTTAAATTCCCTAGATAGATGCCTTAGTTACAATCTATCCCTAGACTACTTGTTATGGAAGCGGCATTTCAGTCAACCTAACCATTCCTAACCATTTGAAGCGTAAGTACATTTCCCTGTCATACAATGCAGTCCATGTAGTCATACACTGTGCCACCTCGCAAACAAATCATTCGGAGCAACGTGAGTTTTCATTTGCCGTTTTTGCTGCGCGCCAGACCGCTCACTGCTTTGTAAGTTGTATCCGTGTATTCTAGCTGCGGCGGGGCACGGCGAAGGAGGCATCGTGTAACATCGGACACTCGAAATCAACCCCTCATTATGCATGTTCATGCGCGCGTTTGTATGTGTTCTTGTATATATATTAACATGCAAAATTCAAAAATTACGGGCAGGGGGGGCGGGGGAGGGGCGGGGGTTGTAGGGGGTGCTTCAAGCCCCCATCCAACCTTCCCATCCCCTGGCTTCCAATGATTTCAGACATGATCATTAAGCATAGCCACCCACCGACCGGAAACAATGTAATGCACTTTGGCGATAAGAACATAATGCAAAATATATTTTTTTTATATTTTCAGAGGTGTGCTATCAGCTTTGTCGTGCTTTGTATCGCTGCTGTTGACCAGCACACACATGTGTAGCATGTATTGTAGTTGATTTAATGATGTAGGCATCCTGTATCGGAGGAAAATGTCAAGAATTCATATACATTTCGTTTTCCATATATCTCTTGTGAAACAGAAGAGATGTGGTGCAGGCACTTGTATAATAAGGCTGCAGTGGGGTGGGTGGTACGACTTCATCTTGCAATGCACTGCCAGAAATTGACAAACACTGAGGAAACAAAAGACACACACAGGGTGATGCGCAAACAAACAGAAGACCTTTTTTTGTCGCTTTCCTCCTTTCTTTTTGAAAATTGTACATACAGTCTTTCCAGGCTCAGAATAAGATCAGTTGATGGTTTGCGCATCACCCTGTGTGTGTCTTTCGTTTTCTCGGTCTTTTTCAATTTCTGGCAGCGCGTTAAAAGATGAAGTGCATGTACTTGTTAGTGTTACGCTATGACTTCTTGCTAATATTGCATTGCACCTCCACTCACAAAAGAAATGAGAAAAAGCAAGTTTTCTTTGTCACCTTACAAAGCTTGACAGTGCCAGGCTCATAATCGCAATATTATACGTGTCCAAGGCTAAGCAAAACTCATTTATCTAGTGAATTTTCAGCAAGGCAAATTAAAGGGACACTAAAGAGAAACAATGAATTGGTTTAGATTAATAAAGTGTGCTCGGAGAACTCTTGTGTAGTTTATTTCACCACCATAGGTTTGTTATTAGAGGAGAAAACCAAGTTCAAAGTTTCATTTTTAAATTTCGCGTCGAACTTTGTAATTCGTGATGTAAAAGGTTTGAAAGAGCATTTAACGTATTTTGGCGCCACTGGCTCGACTAAATTTCCACAAACTCGTTATGTCAAGTCTCTGGCACCCTCAGAGGACAATGTAGTTCGATTTAACCGATTAGGAACTATGTAGGCCCAAGCAGGTGCTGTCAAAAATATGTGACGTCACAGCAAATGGTATGGAAATTCCAAGGTGGCGTTGCCACTTGTATTTTCTTTTTGCACGTTTTCTCGCTTATTAAGCGTCTTCTCGCAGCAAGCGTGATGTTTTTGGTATTGTGGAAGACTACTTTACTAATGCGAGAAAAATCGTTTTGCTCTTTAGTGTCCCTTTAAGGCTTGAAGTGGAAAAAGTACTGAAATATCGCTGATATAATTTTAGAAACAATCTTTGCTCAATGAGAAGTTGTTGTTGGGCGAGTTGGTGAGTACTTAACATCGTGGTTTAGCGCTAAAAAAGACAGACACATGTGAGAGACAGGACAGGCGCTTCCTGTCTCACACATGTGTCTGTCTTTTTTAGCGCTAAACCACGATGTTAAATCTTTGCTCAGACACTGTTTATTACCCGAAGCCTGTTTCTTTCGTTTTTTGCAGGGTAGTGTACCACTGTGATAAGTTTATTGAGCAGATACTGGTATAATGTGCGTTTCGTTTTTGCTTACGACACAACGTCTCACAGGGATAGCCAGGCTAATGATTTTTTCTCAGGCGTTGAACTTTGTAACACTCTGCATAGACCACTTCCATAAACTGCTTAATAGTCTTCTCACAACACCTCATGCCCAAAACTTGGTTATCAAGCATCTGTCAAGTGGTCAATATGCGGGCAAGACAATGCAGTTTTTATTCACACACGGAGTATGTGTACGTGTATGTGTGAAGTGTTCAAACCGGGCAGAAATGACTGCCTTGACAAAGACAAGTTTCCTTGTTGATACGTTGGCTTCAGTGGCATGCCTTGATCTGCCATAGTTCATAAGTTAATGTAAGACACGTGCAGTGGTTGCGGATTGAAGCATGATAATTCAGCTAAGTAATGCATGTATTTTCGCTTTCACCATCTTCAGTTTGTGTCATATCGACACAATTTTGACTAGGAACTCATATATGGGAGCCATAATTACCTTTCGTGGCAAGATTCGTTGCGACATGATGCAGAGACCTTGAGCAATCATGTATACCATTCGTTATCCTCGAAGCTTTGATGCCACGTTTCAATCTGTGAGATCTGTACATAGTTTATTTAGCAGTATTGTTGCAGCGATAAAGAGTTCTACCATATTCTGGTAAAGCAGCTGTGCCAGATTGCCAGCTTGACATTTCTATAAAGAGCCTATTGTTGTATAATTCTGAATGATCATCTGCATTTTAACAACTATTTCAACATATAACTGCATATGTATTTCTGTCTGTGCATTGCAGGTGCCATTCCTGCAGGTGCCAGATGTCAGCTATGTCATCAGAGTTGAGTGCAGCACTTTCTGCTTTCACCGTTGACCTCTACAAGCAGGTACTTACAGAGAGTGGTGGAACAAAAAGCATTGTCCTCTCCCCGTTCAGCATAACAGCCGCACTTTCAATGACACTTGCTGGAGCCAGGCAACACACAGCCGACGAGATTGCAGATGTCCTGCACGTAAAAGGCGACACCATCCACTCGCTGTTCTCTGAATTCCTCGCCAACGTCTTGACTTATGCACCAGATGTGGCACTAAATGTCGCTAATCGATTGTATCTAGAAAAATCTTACGACATTCTCGATGAGTTTCGTTGCTACACTGCAGAAGTATTACAATACGACTGTGGTGCCTGTCGATTTCAAGAGTGATGCTGAGGCAGCCAGACTCGCCATCAACGCTTGGGTTGAAGAAGTTACGAAATCGAAGATCCGTGACCTTCTTCCGTTCGGGGGAGTGAATTCGGACAGTGTGCTTGTCTTGATTAATGCCATTTACTTCAAAGGTCTATGGGACAAGCAGTTCAACCCCGAAGCAACAACTCTGGAGGAGTTTCATGTGTCAAAAGAAGCAGCGAAGAAAGTTCACATGATGTACAAGCAGGCAGATTTCAAGGTCAACGTAGAATGTGGAGACTTGAATTCCGCTGCCATCGAAGTCCCATACAAAGGCAGCAAGACTTCCATGGTGATACTCCTTCCTCATGAAGTGGACGGCCTTCCACATCTTGAGGCAAAACTGACGGCATCGAAGTTATCGGACGTTTTTATGGGACTAAGAACGGCTGTCGTTCAACTTAGTCTTCCACGGTTTAAGGTAGAACTGAGCGTGAACATAAAGAATGTGCTTCAGTCAATGGGCATTCAGGACTTGTTTTCGCGCAAGGCAGACCTCTCAGGAATAAGTGGGGAAAAAGACCTTGTAGTCTCGGCTGCCATCCACAAGGCTTTTGTGGAAGTCAATGAGGAAGGTACAGAGGCGGCAGCTGCAACAAAAATGTTGATAAGGAAAAAGAAGTGCGCTATCAGGGCAATTCCTTTTGTTGTTGACCACCCTTTCATGTTTCTCATTAAAAGTCATGATCCAGACATCATTCTCTTTGCTGGCTCAGTTCGTGATGTGTCTATCGCCAGTTAAGGTTGTCATGCATTTATATCCAGACTCAATATTTATTAAACCGAAATTCACACTGTTCTGAATATTCACTATGCAGAAAGAAAGGTGAAGGCAAAGTACTTCATGTTTTAACATAGGTGGAGAGGCAGATTGTGTTTAAGGCACATGCTAAGTTGAGAAGGTGTGATAATTTTCAGTACATACCAGAAACAAGTGCAGATTTGTATAATGTATTTTATTTTGAACTTGTAGATGGCTTTGGAAAATGCAGTCTTGGAATAGTGCCGTGTTTATTTATAGGTTGAATGTCCTGAATGATGACAGCAGTTGCACTATGCCTAAACTTTCTTGTGGCTTTTTCCTTGTCCACTTAGTGTACAATTAGTGACTAATCATTATAGAGTTCCTACAGCATTATTTATACATACATGATCTTTTGATGTGCACTGTAATGAATATGCTAACATGACTTGCTGATATAGCTGCTGTGATAACTTAGTGCCTTGCTGTGCTGTAACTTTCTAGTACTAGTACTTATTAGCTTGATAAACCATGGTCAGTGATCTTGCTTGGAGGTTCGAACTTCCTGCAAAAGCTATCTTTTTTATTTATTTTACTTGCAGCATGTGATGATGTTTATGCAGTTTGTTATCTTTTACTGCAGCTTCAGGAAACTTTTTTGTCAGCTACTGTGTTTTAGTGTGAAGTCAGTGGGGATGATCAGGGCTGTAGGTGAATTGAAGGTTTACGTTTCAGTACAGTTACACTATTGCGGAAAATGTCACTGCTTTAGCCCACAATAACTGCATCCACTGGGTATGAAATGTCAGGGGACGCACCAGAATGGTTGCAGTGATCATTTCTACAGAGTGATAAGATGTAATTTTGACATGTTTTGCAAAAATCGATCTAGATTGTACTTGTTAATCTCTGAAAGATACTTTTCATGCATAAATTTCCAGAGGGTGCAGATGTGTGCAGTGCGTTTAGGACAACATGACTTTTTAAGCAGTTTTTCAGTATTGAAACACATTGAACTATTTGGAAACGTTGCATCTATGATGCAACAAACACTGCTGATGGTGTGATGTCTCACAAAATGTGGTGCTGAAGATATGGTGTTGCCTAGCTGTTTTATTTGGTCTTGAACTACTCATATTTAATTGTTGTTAATTACAAATTGGCAAGAAAGCTTTGTGAAGTGGTGTATCTTAATATGGATGACAGAAAGTGGGGCTACTCACAGTACTTTTTATTTGTTGCATATAACAAAATAGACATTGTGCTAGCTTGCAGATCAACTCTATATTATACACAATACGTTTGTCTGTTGTATCTTTTGCACATAATTGAAGTTGAAGCCTGCTTGTAGCTTTTGATACTACTGATTAAAACAATATCTTCTGTATGATGCTGGGCCCTTATGGCTCCATCAAATTCATCATTAGTAATTACATCAATGCAAAGCGTGCTTTCTTTTCATAATAGTGGAAGGTTACTATTCTTATGCAACTTCCAAAATAACTGTTTGATAACTTCCAAAATAACTGCTGTTTGATGCAAAAAGCAGTGTCAAGTTGCAATACATACTATAAATAAGTGCAGACTTGTCGAATGTTTTGTTTTGAACTCATATGCTATGCAAAATGCAGTTTTTGAATAGTGCCATTTTTATTTAGAGGTTGAAGGTGCTGAATAGTAATCATGGCACTAGCACTATGACGTCATTACTTTTTTCTTGGCTTTTCGTCCATTCAATTAGTGTACCAGTTTGCACCATGACCAATCAATCCAAACTTCTTACTGTTTTATTTATAACGAAATATTCTGAAATTGTTGAGGCTTTTATTGTTGTAAACTTTCCAGCTAGTAAGCATAAAGCTAACGCGAGCCAGCAAATTAAAGTACGATGCTCAATACACGGGCGTTGCTACAAAGATAGGGGGCATTCTAGTGGTCACATTTACATACAACTGTTGATGCAGGGCTAGTCTTTGAAGTGTGTGAACATTTGCTTTGGGCTTATTGCCTAATGCTGTCACTCGCCTTGCCATGTACAAGCTCCAAGCTCTGATATAAAGTTGTTACAACTTAATGTACATGTATGTTCTTGCCAAGGAGGTTAAAAGAAAATTTGCTGGAGTGGAGGAGGCGCCACTCAGCTGAAGCCGCGCGCCGCCATCTTGCCATGCGCCTTAATTCCGCAACGCACGCTGCAGCGTCGCATAGATGTTCCAGCTGTTCTCTGGCGTGGTGGCGTCCGGACGTTGTTGGGTACATCGTGCGTTGCGTACGGCTATATAAATTGAGCGAAAAGGTACTCTGGGATGAAGTTTCAGTAAGCAGAACATTTCGATCTTGACGAAAACTTCTCTGTATGCCGGAGCACATGCTGACAGCTCGCAGTCTGTCTCTAATTTCACGTCTGACGGTCATTCTATTTTCCTAATCGGTTTCTTAAGGACCCAAACGTTCGAAGCACGTCGGGGCAGGCTGTTTGACGGGAGGTGTGGAAGACAAAAGACGGCGATCACATATGTAGAGGCACGTCTCGCCGAATTGATTTGACCGGACTAGGCTGCGACCCGGGAGTTGCCCGACTGGGCTTGACGCATTTGTAAAACACTTGCAAAACCCAGTGATATACATTCTTGTGCTTGTCGATACCACTGGTGCAGAGCGCGGAATGGAAAAGGACGCACCATTTGCTATTCGTTGAAGTTACATAAATAGACGACTTCATAGATTTTGTCATCGGTTGCCCTGTTGCGTTATAAAAGGGTAGCTCGCAACTACGAGGTTAAGTAACGTCATTTGGGCAGTACACAAGGACCTGTTTTTTTCTTACATTCGTGCCTTTTCTTTTGTTATCTATATTTGCTTTACGCAGTGCAGCGAGTAAAACCAGTAGGTCTCAACTGCGCAACGATCGTTCCAGCTGCAAATAAAGCGACCTAACCGAGGCCCCAGGGTACTCCGGCCGTTATATGTGTTCAAACTGAAAAAAAGTTGTAGAAGATGTGAGAGTTGTTTCACTTACACGGCAGCATTACGAAGAAATGCTTCATGTTTCCCAAGGGAAGATAAAATAGCTCAAGATGAAAATTCTGCAACAGAAAAATTGCAGACTGACCAAAAAGAGCGAGGCTCGATCCTCAAGCGATAATAAAGGAGGTCAAGGATCAAAAGCTCATGTCTGAGTAGGGCAGGAGGATGTTCACTGCAGCATTCCCCCATACATACAGCAACCCCTCCACAGGGCACGAAAGACCAGAAAGGCACGTATCCATCCGAGCTGCGGGCGTTTGCGTTAACGCTGCACTTCTATTCTCTATCAGCTTATGAGTATGTACGCTCGAAGTTTAATCTCTCAGCAGAGCGCAGTATACGAGAACGGTATACAGAATTCCATCAAAGGAAATGCTGGCTTCACAGACGAGTCACTGTCTCGAAAAAGCTAGCCCAATGCCGCACAAAAACTTTGTACTGTACTTCGATTGTTGATGACAAATGAGGAAACATGTTGAGATTATGGGCGACTAAGTTGTTAGATATGTGTACTTTGGGACTGGAATGCGTGATGACAGACTGAATGCATGTGTATATGTTCGTTGGCTTAAACTCGAGACCTAGGATGCCACTTGGGCGTTTTTAATTGATTCATTGACAGGATAAGAGAGAGCCGAGCCAACGAAATAGCATCGGAAAGATATATATATATATATATATATATATATATATATATATATTGAAATAGTGTCGACTGCAAGCTGAGTGCCCATATTTGAAGCACGTCCATACAAAGCCAAAGCTATTGGTTTTGGAGGTTTTGAGCTTGTCTTGCGAAAAGAAATGGCTTTCAAGCATTGATGAGCATATCCTTAGTGTGGTGCTTTGGACACCAACATTTATATTCTGCTCAAATAAAGTGGCCGAACTCCACATATGAATAAGACTCCGTCACACGACGAATTAAATAAACAGGAAAATGAGTGCCGAGAAATGAGGTGTGCTCTTACGAGGATGATTATTTTTAAAAACCAGTAATACAGACTAACCAGTAATACAACTGACTGCATTCTTATCTGCCATATGGCTTCTTATTCTTGACAACTTCTCCCTTAATCCTCGCCAAACCACGGCGGAGAGGCGCGGCGGGCGCGCTTTGGCTCCCGTTTCTTGCCTATGGCAAGATGGCCGCAAGATGGCCGCAAGATGGCAAGATGGCTTCACTGCGGCCCATTGGTAAGTATAGGCGGCCTCCACCCCAGCAAGTTTTATTTAAACATCCTTGGTTCTTGCTGTCATATTTGTAGGCGATATGGTACATCTCACACTTTGATGGCGCACTAGCCAGTCTGCATGAGCAGAATCTCTGCACTGGCAAAATACCTTGCATATGACAAAAGTTTGTGCGTGTTTTCACAAAATAATGTATGTAAGGTGAAGTGTCGGCACACTGATGCCTTACATAAACAGTTATGTATAAAGCTTATACGCAGGCACCACTGCTCCCAAGACTTTCAAGGAAGGAAGGTGATGGCCTTGCGGCTTGTCTACCTTGTCATGCGCAGTTTATTGACTAACACGTACTGCGGCTCTTCATAGGGCTACAGCAGGAGTGGCGGAATACAAAAGAACATGGAACACTCAATGGCAATAGTAAACTTTCCTTTTGTCAAATGAAGGTTTTACCGGACAGAGTGTTCCAGGATTCAATAGTCCTGGATAAAAATTGTACTTGAAAGTGTTAGTGCATCTGAAAAAGACCGATAAGTGTAGCTCATTGCTGCGCCTTGTGACTAAGGGCTTTGCATGCGAGAGATATATATTAGAGGCCCTCGTCTTTTTTATGTGTACTGTGTCTAAATTTTTGGGCTGAGCAGATTAACATTGGAGCTGTTTAAGCCAGGCGTAAGGTGTGATCCGTGGCTGGAAAAACCTCGCCTAGCGATGGCGTCACTTAGCGTCGCCATGGCAACCCAGAGCTACTCGTGTCGCCGCGCCAGAAGCGCGGGAAACGCATGGCTATGCTCGCTTGAGCTCGGGTAAACGCTTAATACTGATCGATATATATAGTCTATAACCAATCAATACTGATCGATAACCAATCAATACACGATAATTTATGGAAATGCCACCAAACGCATGACTGCTCGCTTGAGCTGGGATACACGTTCAAAACCGATCGATGGCCAATCGATACGCAATCACTATACTGATCGATAACTAATAAATACCTAATAATTCATAGAAAATGATGCAGGGATATATGCGCGCTTGGGCTTGGATGCACGTGTAATACCGATCGATTGGCTGTGATAGTACTGACAGCCGATCAGTACTCGTCAACATATACTGTTCGATAACCATCCATACCCAATATAGTTCATAGAAAATGCCGCGGCTTGCATGGCTCCTCTCGTTTGAGCTTGGATGCACGTGTAATACCGATCGATAGCCAATCGATAACCAGTCACTACTTATCGATAACTAACCGATACTGATTACGACCTCGACGAAACCAGATGAGCATTACTTGGCCGATTTGGACTTCATCGGCCCAACTCATACCGATCGATAACCGATCAATACCGCTCGCAAAACTAATGGAACACGATATCAACGACATAGAGCAGGATATTAACTCTATGACCAACGAAGCGATACCAACGAAGGGCTGGGAAAGGGAAGTGAGGTTGGGAAGGAGGGAAAGGAGGAGGAGGACGCCACCAGCTCCGCTGTTATTGGCGGCGAGATCGAGCAGAGTCGGTACCTAGCGGCGAGCGAACTAAACCCCGCGGTTTGGATGTCTCCTTGCGTCGTCTGCTAGCCACACCGTGTTCGCATGTGTGCGTACGTCATGCGCGTCCTCAGATTACAGCTTATTCCGTTGTGCTAGCACAGTATCAAATGCTTGTACGTATGCCTACACGATATACATAAGCATTTCGCCTTACGAGACTTGTATGCACTCTTATAAGTCAGTACACGCCCGTGTCGGTACGGCGCTAGGTCTAACCATCGTACCGTCCATTCGCCAAAATCATTTCAATGTGGGTACCGCTTTCTCGTTCAAGCACGTCACTCGGCGTCGTCCTAAACGAAAAACAAGTACTAAATGTCGAGGTGTGAATGCAGAATTTTAGTGACACCATCTCGTGATGTGTTGGCGATTTGGAAATCCTTGTGATACCGCAAAGCATGAACTAGCGTCTGCAGAGGATGGTAGGTAAAAAAGGCCTGAAGCCACGCATTTCTACAGCAATACGCGTATTCATGCAAACGGAAAAGCAGAGTGCACAAAGTTCTACTTCATCTAATTACGCAGAAATACAGGTTCTCTTTCTTTGTAGCCGCTAGAGCAAAAAGTAAATACTTCAATGGCTCAGTCGTGCAACACAGTTTATATTGTGGTATAGGCAAAACACAATTTAAACACGTGCAAATAAAGCAAGAAAAAACATCGAGCACAGGGCAAAACACGAATGTGACTGAAGGCCAGTACCCCATTGATTGGCAGATTGCACCTCTCTCACAATTAATATGTACGTTAGGGCGGTTGCGTGCATTGATGTGGCAATGGAGGGCACATACATCACCATTAGGCTGCAGTCAACGCGCTTTACTCGCCAACAATCGACTCAAACCGCATACGGCGAAGTGCCGCTGCGTACATTTGTATACGCACCGCCGACCGCCTATCCACACAAACGCGGCGACGGTGCTGCCACCTATAGCCTGATCTCGCGGCGAATAGTCGAAGCATACGTATATATGTGAATCAAAAAAAGGTTTAAAATAGACGAACAACAATCGTAAATGTGACAAAACAATATAAAACACCTACAAGCACCAACCCTTTATACTAGTCGGCGACTTCAACTTACACATTATGGGCCTTAGGACTAAGCTTTGTCATGGACGTTTTATGTCACTTTATGTCACTCAATTTACATTATATGGGGCAACGCTCGGGTAACATATGTGGGACACACACAAAAAAAGGTTGAACAGTAGACTAATATCAATCATAATTGTGAGAGAACAATATAAAACTCGTACAAGCACAAACCCTTTATACTAGTCGGCGACTACAACGTAGACATATGGACCTTAGGACCTTGCTTCGCCCGCTCGTCATCATTCACTTCGTGGAGGTGCCTTCCATACCACACATTCTCTTTCTGCCACAAAATAAAAAGGTCAAAACACCATAAAAATACCGACATTAAGCGCTCATCAATTAAGCGTATCTCTTTTTGTGTCTATTTATTCCTACCTTTTTCTCTCTCTGTCTATTTCTTTCTCTGTCTTTCTTCCCTTTCTTTCTGTCCATTCTGTCTCGTTCTCTTTCTTTCTTACTTCCGTTCTATGTGCCGCGGCGGCTGCATATTCGATGGAGGCGGAAATGTTTGAGGCCCGTGTACTTAGATTTAGGTGCACGTTAAAGATCCCCAGGTGGTCGAAATTTCCGGAGCCTCTCATAATCATACCGTTGTTTTGGGAGGTTAAACCCCAGATATTATTATTATATTGCTTTCTATGTTTCTTTCTTTCTCTCTCTGCACTCGCTTTCTCGTTTATAAGAGATACTGCATCCTACGCCGGGCAAATCGGCGCACGTCTTCTGGGAGTGAGGCAGATGATGAAGGAGAGGACCAATAGGAAGAAGAGGACGTAGATTTTAGGTCCGTTTCTCCGTTTCATTGTTTATATGATTTTCTATTTCTATTCTTTTTTTTATTTTACTTCCTTCCTCTTAAATAGAAAAAATATGCGCTTTACTTTAACCATTATATTTTAAAAACTATCCGGTTCTTGGCCAATCCCCCAGCGTGGGTGTGTGCCAAAGTTATAGGATCTACTCTACTCTACTCTACTTTGTATACCTCCTTCTATCGCTGTCTTTATATCTTTTTCTGTCTTTCTTGATTTCTTTCTCTCTATTTCTCTCTATCTCGTTCTCTGTCCCTCTCTCCCTCGTTTTCTCCCCATCAGAATTATTGTATCCCACGCTGGACAAATCGGAACACGTGCTCTTGAAGCGAAGCAGTAGATGACCAAGAGGAAGAAGATGACGAAGAGAACGCGTACCAGTTCATGATTATGATCGTTTTTGTTCGCTACTAACATACTGTCTCCGAACATAAACAGCTCCGCACCTAAAATGCGAAGCTCTAGATGTTTGTGTTGTTTGATTTACTTGCATACGTGGTCACTTCTGACCGATTATCAGCGGTGACCGTTGCCTTTAAGATATTTTAATTTGGATTTAAAGTAAGCTTGAATGGTCATTCGAGTTGGCAGCACCTCGCGACATCGCCATTTATACGACGCGGATAGGGGTCCCATTGGTACGTTGAGCGAGTAAAGAGAGAATACAACTTTCACAGAATTGTTGTTAATTAATTGTTGGGGCTTTATCGCCCAAAACCACGATATAATTATGAGAGACGCCTTAGCGGAGGGCTCCAGAAATTTCGACCACCTAGGGTTCTTTAATGCACACCTAAATCTAAGTACACGGGCCTCAAGTATTTCCGCTTCCATCGAAAATGCGGCCGCCGCGGCTGGGATTCGATCCCGTGACCTGCGGGTCAGCAATCGAGCACCATAACCACTAGACCACCGTGGCGGGTGGACCTTTCCACAGAGCCTCCCTGGGCGTGACCCCCTAAAAACGCACTGCCTTTGTACTTCCGCTCCACAGACTCGAAAGAAGGTGTTTCTTTTCTCCTGTGAAAGGTCTGTAGACATTTTCGGCGGAGAATGGCAGCACCTCCTTTCTGGGCTCTGGCACGGGAGTAAAAAGGCGGACGCACGCTGACGTACCCGCCTCGGAAGTGCATTTTTCGGGGAGAGGGGGAGGGGGGTCGCCATAAGGGGATTTTTATTTCTATATTTGAATTACTTGCGTCTTACCTGTAGTAGACGCAGTTCTCTTACAGTTTAGAGGGGTAATGAACCACTCTTCCAAGTACTCATCGAATGTCCTCTGTGTCGGAGTTTATATTGCCTCATGAATCGATTGCCGCAAATACTTATCGAAT